>NC_080066.1:2503087-2753087 GCF_949987535.1 Balaenoptera acutorostrata
GGAAGGCATGCTTTAGAAGGATGGAGAGAGCCCTGGAGAGACTGGACAAGCCCACTGGGCCTGACCTTGAGCTGGGCGCCTCTTCCTGCTGCACTAAAACCGTATTGATTCTTCCAGTGCCCCGTTCTCCTCTGGAATCTTCTCCGCTTTTATACAGGTTTGACTAGTTTAATTAAACTTCAACCTGTCACTTAGTTTGGACCCTTCCCTCACTGTGGGCTTGCTCTTTTGGTTTTTTTTCCCCAAGTTATCATGAGTGCACTGAAGCCGATATATTGTTTTGTTTTCCTGCCAATGCTATATTCTGAAGTTTTATTATCTAGTGACCAAGGTTTCCCTTTGTCTTTAGACAAACCAGATTCCAAGAATGAAAGTGTTTCAGGTACGGGACTTTCCAACTCCTTCTTGGTCCGTGGGCTCATGATCTCCGCTGGAGCTTTTCTTCTTTCTCGCCCCCTGGTAGTAGAGCCCCAAGGGGATCCCTCTGTACATGCGAGGTTGAGACCCCCAGCTCTAGAGGGTACCAGGGGCTGTATATCAAGGACACAGGGATGCTCTCTGAAGAGAAAGAGAGACGAGTATGTCCTCTCCTGCCCTTGTCTCTTGGCTTCTTTCGGTTTTCTTGGCCTTTTTTCTTCTTGAAATAAGTTCATTTTCCCTTCCTTTGCAGCCAGTGTGGAAGGAGGGTCTCCTTGCTAAAGCAGGCACCCCCTCCCCAGTTTAGTGCCTGCAGGAGGCTCAGGAGAAAGACAGGCTAACATTGGTCTAGCCCAGTTCCCAAGGCTCCAGGGCTTTTTAATAATAAGCAGATTTTTGGGGGAGGAAGGAAGGCAAATAAATTTTTTTGGCCCAAAAAAACAGTCTCCTTAAATCCAATAGTCGGTCTGTGTTAACCACAACCGTCTTTGTGGCTTCAAGTCATGAGTTCACGGCTGTCTGAAGTTCACCGAGCGGCGGTAACAATGTTTTTTTGCTTTGTGGGAACTTCAAATGGTCGACTGCCCTCCACCCCCTCATCCCCCTCCTCCCCACAGGCTCACTTCCTTGTAAACTGCCTCTGCCTGGGCTTCTGGAGATGAACCCCGTTCTCTCTACAGGAGGTAAAAGAGGCTCTGATAGCACGCCTCCCATGTGCTTCCAAAACCTGGCTCCTGACACCAGCTCTGACCTTTAGGATGCTGGCGCGTTGCTGGCTGCTTCCCAGCTCAGGGCCTCTTGTACTTGAGTGAACTCTTTCCTAGGACGATGTTTTCCAAAGGTGACAGAAGCCAGTATTGCCTGGACATCGGGAAGAGAGAGGAAGAGGTGCCTCATTAGCCCCTAAAACAAAGACTTCCCAAAGCCCCTCTGTGTTAACCGCTAACCAACTAACCATTAACTGACTAACAGACCTAGGGCTTCCCTCTCTCGTCCGGGATCTCAGGCTGCAGCCTTGCTCGTGTATGGGGCCTCTCTCCCGGGCTGAGTCACTGCAGTGCGACACAGGCAGCCGGCCTTTTGAGGGTGAGGAATGAGTGTACTTCCAGGGAAGTCATGCTGTATGCAAGTTACTCACAGTTAGGAAAATCACACAGGGAAGTGCATCCTTCCCTCTGTCCCTACTCTGTTGTACTTCCAGCACGGGTGAGGTTTTCCCTCTTTTCCCCAGCCTTTGAGGGAAATGAATGCTGAAGATTTTCTCTGCCTGGAATTAATGGCGCAGACCAGGTTCTAGCCCAGCCCCTCACTCCTGACGCCCTAAACGGGTTACTCTGGTCTCGACTTCTTTACCCAGCCTCTCTCTTTTTCTAAGGACCTGGGCCTTTGTCACCTCCCTCTCGTTGTACACATCCAACTCCTCGATGAGTTCCAACCTACCCTCCTCTGTCTTTTCGAGTCTTCCTTTGTTACAAGGCTTCTTTCCCAAAGCCCCTTGTTTGGGTCTGATGTAAATTTGTGTCGTAGAAGGAACTCATATTTACTCAAGATAGCTCAGCTTTTAGACCAAATGTCAAATTTCATCACCAGAGAAAAATCAGAGCTTTGGAGAACGATCCCATAGAAATGATTTTATTCACTGAGTTTGAGATGAAGGAAAGAATGTATTTGTTTGTTTGTTTGTTTTTGCTTTTCTTTTTTTAAAATTCTGTTATTTTATTGAAGTATAGTTGATTTACAATGTTGTGTTAGTTTCAGGTGGACGGCAAAGTGATTCGGTTTATATATATAAACTGAATTTATATATATAAATATATATAATTTATATAAATATATATAACACACACACATATATATATATTCTTTTTCAAATTCTTTTCCCTTATAGGTTATTACAAGATATTGAGTGTAGTTCCCTGTGCTATACAGTAGGTCTGTGTTGGCTATCTATTTTACATGTACTAGCGTGTATATGTTAATCCCAAATTCCCAATTTATTGGGAAAATTCCCTCTCCCTCTTTCCCCTTTGGTAACCATAAGTTTGTTTTCTATGTCTGTGAGTCTTCTGTTTTGTAAATAAGTTAATTTGTATCATTTTTTAGGATTACACATGTAAGTAAGTTACATCACATGATATTTGTCTTTCTCGGGTTTACTTCACTTAATATGATAATCTCTAGGTCCATCCATGTTGCTGCAAATGGCATTATTTCATTCTTGTTTATGGCTGAGTAGTATTCCATTGTATAGATGTACCACATCTTCTTTATGCATTCATCTGTTGATGGACATTTAGGTTACTTCCATGTCTTGGCTATTGTAAATAGAGCTGCAGTGAACATTGGGGTGCATGTATCTTTTCGAATTAGAGTTTTCTCTGGATATGTGCCCAGGAGTGGGATCGCTGGATCATATGATAACTCTATAAAAAATGTATTTTTAATTGAGTATTTTTTATAAGAGGTTTAAAAAGATATTCTAACCACTGCCTATAATTTGTGGTCACCGATGTAAGATGATTAATTGAAAGGGAAAAAGCTCTTTAGAAGCAGATGAATCACAGCCACGTATCTTGCCTTGCTCATACATGTGGCTGTCTTATATTGTTTGCTGTTTTCTTTCTCAGATTTCCGAGTAGAAATTTTTCTTTCTTCTTTTGCAGGAAGAGTTGGAGTAGATGAGCTAGACGACTGGGAGAGCTGAGACGGGGAGAGTTTTGAAGTCCTTCTCTGTCAGAAGCCATGATTTAAACATCAGCATTACGGTAAGTATTTAGAAAAAAATGTAACTGTTCTGTGGTTGACACATCATTGGTTTTGGCTGCAATTCTGAGAACAGGTTAAAGGACGTTGTGAAGGATGAATTTGTTTAAATCACTTTCAACAAACCAGAGGTCTGAGAAAATTAAAGGTTCCTCAGTGATAAGTTATGGGACCACCAACATCCAGAGGGGAGAGCCATCTGACAAGTTGGAAAAATCTTTCTATCTCCTTAGTAGCCACGTGTTCCAATGTGTGAAAGCAAAGCAAAGCTTAATACACTGGGGTTTTCTTTTTGAACTGAGCTGTGGTCATGACAGAGCTTTCAGGGACTCCAAGTTAGACTTTTTAGAGGAGGGCAGAGCCAGGCACGGAAGGGAACAGAAACACCTTTCTAGGGACCGTGCTATCTGCCCTGCCACTCTGGGGCAGGATTTCTCAAAGTGTGTTCCATGGAACACACTTCTCTAGACTGTTAATGCAGTGGAGGCAGGGCTATGAAGATGGGTCTGTGCTCCAGTGAGTGTGAGAAACGTTAAAGTTAACCTTCCTTCCTGAAGGGTCTCAGAAGCGGATGAGCCTCGTGACTCTCCATGGTGTGTAGTCGGCAGGGCTCACCAGAGTCCTGTGGAACGCTCCTTATAGGGCATCCTAAGTCCTGTGTTCATTTGTTCATTAAGTATTTATTAACGCCTGCCCCGCTCGTGTTAGATGCTAAAAGTACAGCGATAAAGAGATTGATGCTTGTGTCTAGATAGAAAATATGGTAAGAAGCAAGTGAGAGCAATTATTGATAGGCACGACAGCCAGAGGTTTAAGAGAATGGTCTCAGGAGTGATGGGCCCTGAGTTTGAATCCTGAGTCTGCCACTTATAAACTGCATGACTTTGAACAAGACACTTAACCTCTCGTTCAATTTCAATATCTGTGAAATTGTGTCAATAGCATCTACCTAGTAAGGTTGTTGTGAGTATTAAAATGATGCATTCACGCTGGCAAATACTAAACCTTATGCAAATGTGAGCAAATCTGTACTTAGAACAATAATGACTGAGTGCGTTGAAGGTGTGTGAGGGCTGACTCGGGAGGAGATAGCGGTGGATGGGAACTTTGAATAGGGCGGTCCAGCACTGCCCTGAAGTACAGACCTGGAAAGATGAGCAATACTGAGCTGTGGAGATGGTATAGGGAGAGAATACAGAGGCAAACACAATTGCACACGGGTATGTCTCATGCAGAGAAATTTGGAAATTTGTTATGCAAACAAATTTGGAATTTGAGAAATTCCAATACCTCTTTAAGATAAAAAAACAAAAAAACTAGGGACTTCCCTGGTGGTCCAGTGGCTAAGACTCTGCGCTCCCAATGCAGGGGGACTGGGTTCGATCCCTGGTCAGGGAACTAGATCCCACATGCCACAACTAAAGATCCTGCATGCTGCAACTAAGACCCAGCACAGCCAAAATAAATAAATAAGTAAATAAATAAATGAAACAACAACAAACTAGGAATCGAAGGAAACGTCTTCAGCCTAAAAAGAGCACCTATGAAAACCCCACAGCTAACATCATACTTAATTGTGGACCAAAAGCTTTCGCCCTAAGATCAGGATCAAGACGAGGATGCCCGCCCTCATTACCTCTACTCAGTATTCTCCTGGGAGGTCTAGCCAGGGCAGTTAGTGAAGAATACGAAAGGCTTCTGGATTGGAGAGAACGAAGTGAAACTGTCTCTGCTTGCAGGTGACATGATCTCGGGTATGGAAAACCCTAAGGAATCCACTAAACTGTTAGGACTAATAGACACGTTCAGAAAGGTTTCAGGATACAAGATCAATATACAAACATCAACCGTAATGCTGTACACTTAGAACAAACAATCTGAAATGAAATTAAGAAAATAATTCCTTTTACAATAGCATGAAAAAGAATGAAACACAAGCATACCTCGGAGATATTGCAGGTTTGGTTCCAGACCCCCGCAGTAAAGTGAGTATCACGATAAAGCGAGTCACACAAATATTTTGGGTTCCCGGTGCGTATACAAGTTATGTTTACACTGTCTGTAGTCTATTAAGTATGCAGTGGCATCAGGTCTAAAGGAACAATGTACATGCCTTAATTTAAAAATGCTTTACTGCTAAAAAGTACCATCATCTGAGCCTTCAGCAAGTCATAATCTTTTCTCAATAGTAACATTAAAGATCACTGATCACAGATCACAATAACAAATGGAACAATGAAAAAGTTTGAAATATTGTGAGAATTACAAAATGTGACACAGAGACACAAAGTGAGCAAATGCTGTTGGAAAAATGGTGACAATAGACTTGCTCAATGCAGGGTTGCCAACAAACCTTCACTTTGTATGAAAGGCAATATCTGCAAAGTGCAATAAAGTGAAGCACAATAAAACAAGGTGTGCCTGTACTTAGGAATAAATGTAGTTAAATAAGTATAAAACATGCTCTTAAAACTGTAAAATGTTGAACAAAATTAAAGAAAATGCCAAATAAATGGAAGAACATCCCATGTTCACGAATCAGAAAACTTACTATCATTAAAATGGCAATACTCCCTAAATTGATCTATAGATTCAATGCAGTCTCTCTCCAAATCTCAGATGGATTCCTTGTAGAAATCGACAAACTGACCCTAAAATTCATATAGAAATTTAAGGGAGCCAGAATACCCAGAACAATCTTAAAAAAGAGCAGACTTGGAAGACTCACCCTTCCTGATTTCAAAACTTAATACAGTAATTAAGACAGTGGTTCTGGCATAAGGATAGACATATAGATTTTTGGAATAGAATTGATAGACCAGAAATAAACTCCTACATTTATGGTAATTGATTTTTGACAAACGTGCCAAGACAATTCACTGGCAAATAGTCTCTTCAACAAATGTTCTAGGACAACTGGATATCAACATGCAAAAGAATGAAGTTGGACCCCACCTTACACTATATACAAAAATTAACTCAAAATGGATCAAAGGCTTAAATATAAGAGCTAAAACTGTAACACTCTTAGAAGACAACGTGGGTGTTCATCTTCATGACCTTGGGTTATGCAGTGATTTTTCAAGGTATAACACCAAAAGTACAAGTGACAACAGAAAAATAAATTGTGGACTTCAACAAAATTAAAAAATTTTGTGGGGCTTCCCTGGTGGCGCAGTGGTTGAGAATCTGCCTGCCAATGCAGGGGACACGGGTTCGAGTCCTGGTCTGGGAAGATCCCACATGCCGTGGAGCAACTAGGCCCGTGAGCCACAATTACTGAGCCTGCGCGTCTGGAGCCTGTGCTCCGCAACAAGACAGGCCGCGATAGTGAGAGGCCCGCGCACCGCGATGAAGAGTGGCCCCCGCTTGCCGCAACTGGAGAAAGCCCTCGCACAGAAACGAAGACCCAACACAGCCAAAAAATAAATAAATAAATATAAATTTAAAAAAATTTAAAAAAAAATTGCGTATTAAAAGACACCAATAAGAGAGTGAAAAGACAACCTACAGAATGAGAAAAAATATTTGCAAATCATGTATTCTAGACTTGTATCTAGAATATATAAGACCTCTGACAACTCAATAATAAAAAGATAACCTCGGGCTTCCCTGGTGGCACAGTGGTTAAGAATCCGCCTGCCAGTGCAGGGGACACGGGTTCAAGCCCTGGTCCAGGAAGATCCCACATGCCACAGAGCAACTAAGCCCGTGCGCCACAACTACTGAGCCTGCACTCTAGAGCCCGCGAGCCACAACTACTGAGCCCACGAGCCACAACTGAGCCTGCTTGCCTAGAGCCCGTGCTCCACAACAAGAAAAGCCACCGCAATAAGAAGCCCACACACTGCAACAAGAGTAGCCCCCTCTCGCCACAACTAGAGAAAGCCCGCGCGCAGCAATGAAGACCCAACGCAGCCAAAAATAAACTAAATAAAAAATAAATGAATTTATTAAAAATAAAAATAAAAAATAACCTAATTCAAAAATAGGTAAAGATCTGAAATAGGCAAAGAAGATATGTAAATGGCCAATAAGCACATTAGAAGATTTTCAACATCACCAGCCATCATGGAAATGCAAATCGAACCCACAGTGAGATAGCACTTCATAACCCTCTATGAAAGATAGATAGTAACAAGTGTTGGTGAGGATATGGAGAAATTCGAACTCTCGTACACGGCTGGTAGGAATGCAGACTCTTTCCCAAGCAGTTGCTTTGGGAAACAGTCGGGCAGTTCCTAACATAGTTAAACATAGAGTTTACCTTATGACCTGGCATATCCACTCCTAGGTGTACACCCAAGAGAAATGAAAACATTTTTCTATATAAAAACTTTTCATAGCAGTTTTATTTTTTTTAATTTTATTGAAGTCTAGTTGATTAACAATGTTGTGTTAATTTCTGCTGTAAAGAAAGGTGATTCGGTTATACATATATATATTCTTTTTCATATTCTTTTCCATGATGGTTTGTCACAGAATATTGAATATAGTTCCCTGTGCTGTACAGTAGGACCTTGTTGTTTATCCATCCTATATATAATAGTTTGCATCTCCTAGCAGTATTATTCACAGTTGCCAAAGAATAGAAACAACCCGAATGTCTATTAACTGGTGAACAAATAAAACATTGTATATTCATATGATAGGATGTTATTTGATTATAAAGAGGAATGGAATACTGATACATCCTACAGCATAGGTGAATATTGGAAATATGCTCGCTGAAAGAATCCAGACACAAATGACCATGTATTGTATGATTCCATTTATATGACATTTCCAGAACAGGCAAATCTACAGAGACATAAAGTAGATTAATGTTTGCCTAGGACTGGATTGTTTAAGGGGAAATTGAGAATGACTGCTGATGGGTGTGTGGTTTCCTTTGGGGGTGATGAAAATGTCTAAAACTGATTTGATAATGGTCGTACAGCTCCATGGATATACTACAAGCCATTGACGTGTACACTTTAAATTGGTGAGTTGCATGGCGTATGAATTATATATCAATAAAGCTGTTGTATATCATAAGAGAAAGGGATGTGTCTTGGAGGTACGGCTGTCAGCACTCGGTGATGGATGAGATTCGGGGAGTGAGGACAAGGGGGGCAGGAGGCATGACTCCCGAATTCTGGCAACTTCTGAGGAGAGGAAAGACTGGGGGAGGAGGGATTTCTTGGTTTCATTTTTCTTTTCTGTTCTTTCTTTATTTGTTTTTTAATGAGGAGGGCCAGCTTTGAGAATTGAGAGTTCTGTCGTGGACATATTAAGTTTGAGGTACCTGTTGAACATCCAAATAGAGGTGTTCAGTCGACAGTTGAATGTGAGGCTGGAACTCCGAGGAGCGGTTCTGACTGGAGATAGAATGTAGGTAGTAGATAAATCCATGGAGAGGATAACCGAGAGAGGAGAGAGGGATTGTTAATGAGGCTCGGGAGGGGGTGGGGTGGAGGACAGGCAGCCGGGCAGGAAGGGGGAGAGCGCGGGGCCCCCGAGCTCGGGTGGCCTTGACGAGGGTAGCTCGGTAGTGGGAACCCCAGGCCAGAGTGGATTGAGGAGGGCTATGCTTAAGAGCAGTACAGGCAGTGAGGCAAGTGTTTCTAGTGAGGCCGATGCTCATTGCAGCACTATTTACAACAGCCAAGACATGGAAACAACCTAAGTGTCCATCGACAGATGAATCGGTAAAGACGATGTGGTACATACACGCAATGGAATATTACTCAGCCATAAAAAAGAATGAAGTGGGCTTCCCTGGTGGCGCAGTGGTTGAGAGTCTGCCTGCCAGTGCAGGGGGCACGGGTTCGAGCCCTGGTCTGGGAGGATCCCACATGCCGCGGAGCAACTAGGCCCGTGAGCCACAACTACTGAGCCTGCGCGTCTGGAGCCTGTGCTCCGCAACAAGAGAGGCCGCGATGGTGAGATGCCCGCACACCGCAATGAAGAGTGGCCCCCGCTCGCCGCAACTAGAGAAAGCCCTCGCACAGAAACAAAGACCCAACGCAGCCAAAAATAAATAAATAAATAAATAAATAAAAATTTAAAGTGTTTCAGCAAAATATGAGACAAAACAAATACAGCAAAATTAAATGTGTTCAATATAGACGATGGTGTATGGGTGATCACTTTAAAAAAAAAAAAAAAGGAAGTAATGCCATTTGCAGCAACATGGATGGACCTAGAGATTATCATACTAAGTGAAATAAGTAATACAGAGAAAGACAAATATCATATGATATCGTTTATATGTGGAACCTTTAAAAATGATACAAAGGAACTTAGTTACAAAACAGAAACAGACTCACAGACATAGAAAACAAACTTGTGGGCTTCCCTGATGGCGCAGTGGTTAAGAATCCGCCTGCCAATGCAGGGGACGCAGGTTCGAGCCCTGGTCTGGGAAGATCCCACATGCCGCGGAGCAACTAAGCCTGTGCGCCACAACTACTGAGCCCGCGCTCTAGAGCCCGCAAGCCACAACTACTGAAGCCCACATGCCACAAGTACTGAAGCCCGCGTGCCTAGAGCCCGTGCTCCGCAACTAGAGAAGCCACTGCAATGAGAAGCCCGCGCAACTCAAGGAAGAGTAGCCCTCCACTCGACACAGCTAGAGAAAGCCTGTGTGCAGCAATGAAGACCCAAAGTGGCCATAAATTAATTAATTAATTAATTAATTAAAACAAACTTATGATTACCAAAGGGGAAAGGTGGGGGGAAGGGATAAATTAGGAGTTTGGGATTAACATATACACACTACTATATATAAAATAGATTGCCAACAAGGACCTACTGTATAGCACAGGAAACTATATTCAATATCTTGTAACAACCTATAATGGAAAAGAATCTGAAAAAGAATACAAATATTTATATATAAAACACTGCATCACTTTGCTATACACCAAAAACTAACACAACATTGTAAACTAACTATACTTCAATAAAAAGTTTTTAAAATTAAAGATAAATAAATAAAATCTTCATTTGAAATCAGATTAAAGAGAAAAGACATTCCACAGGCTTTTAATGTTATTTATTTATTTATTTATTTATGGCTGTGTTGGGTCTTCGTTTCTATACGAGGGCTTTCTCTAGTTGCGGCGAGCGGGGGCCCCTCTTCATCGCGGTGCGCGGGCCTCTCACTGTCGCGGCCTCTCTTGTTGCGGAGCACAGGCTCCAGACGCGCAGGCTCAGCAATTGTGGCTCACGGGCCTAGTCGCTCCGCGGCATGTGGGATCGTCCCAGACCAGGGCTCGAACCCGTGTCCCCTGCATTGGCAGGCAGATTCTCAACCACTGCGCCACCAGGGAAGCCCTCCACAGGCTTTTAGATGCGGTGCAGGTCTCTCTAAAGTAAAGTCCTGGCTGAACCTACATCACTGCCTTGCATCTCTTCAGACATCAGTGGATCCCAGCACTGGGGCCCCGAGACGACAGTGGGTCCTTGAAGCGAGGTGGAGGGAACAGGGGTGACTTTCTCAAAAGGCACACATACAAACACTCGAGGTGGATGCATTTCATAAGCCTCGAAGGTGCGATGACTGTGGGTCTTACCATTTCCATCAGTGCATTCTTTCCCCCACGCTTCTTTATTCATTTAGATTGTGTGAAAATGGCTCTTTAAGACATATGGTCCTTCAAGTAACAACCTTCTGTTGAGAACTTGGACTGCTCCTTAGGCTATAAAGTGCATTGGATGTTTTGGGTAAACATCATGAGAGCATGATTAAAGACTGCACATTTTGGATGAGCCCAAGTGGTGTTTGTTTTCTCTTTTACAAGGGGTGTGTGTGTGTGTGCACACACGCATGTGTGCGTGCCTACACACTTGAGTGAGTCAGATTTTTAAAGTTGTATCTGACTGTTCTCAGCTCACATTTCTGCCTTTTCTTATGTGGAATGTAAGTGGGCTATCGTAAAACCTTATTTTTAAAACTCAGTGTGTTCTAACTGGCTTGGCATGATGTTAGAAAACATCCTGATTTTTCAAGCCCTGCTTAGAGCCTTCTTGTAAAGATTTTTTTTTCTTGTATATGTGGTTTGAAAAATTATTTTTGTGTGTTTATTGTTGTTTGGTTGTGTTTCCTTGTACATGTAGGGAGCATGTGTTTGGAGATTTTGAGGGAAGAATTTTTCTGTATTACTTTCATGAAAACATTCTTATTCTGAAAGAAGCATCTTTGTTCTAGAGCACAGATCCACAAGGTTTTTAATTTATTATTATGAGAAAATGCTATTAGAAATGTATCCTACTTGAGGAAATTACAGACTTCAAAGAAACCCTGACTTCAGAATCTGCTTTTTTCAGCTGTCCTCTGCCCTAGGTTTAGAGATTTTTACTAACTTCTGGCAACTTCCAATCATGGGAGAATTAGAGTCTGGTTATCTGGGAGGAATCATTTGAACATTAACCCGTCGTTTTGCCTATAAGGCCGTGCTAAAGGGCACTTTTGATATCTTGATCTTAAAAGAGCAAGAGAAGGTGGTCGAAAGGGAAAGGTATCATGTGCTCTGCTCACGTCGGCCCCTTGAGAGAAGCCTGCCTCTGTCTCTCATCATGATCCGGTCGCAAGGTTAGTTTACAGTATCTGCTAATCGTTTTCAGAGACTCGGGCTGTATTTAGCAGGTGCTACTGACAGCATTTCAGATCCTTCCATGGTGGAAAACTGATTCAGTTTTCTCTGCTCCAGGGTGGGTCTGTGCATATTACTTCGTTTCTCAAAATCATTTTGTTTGCCTTGGGCTGCAGCCAGGCCTCTCATGTGGGTGCTGTGTGCTGTGCTACAAACCTCAGGCCCCAGAGCCTGAACTTTGCTTTGTCGGTCAGATCGAGGGGAGTGTGTATGAAGCAGGCATATGGCCTTTGGGAGACTCCAGGGGGCAAAAAAAGAGTGATGTTCATGAGCCTGTATTAGACAGAGCCTTTGGGCAGATTTCTTTGAGATGTGGGAATCTAGGTGACAGGAAGAGAGAAGAGAAGTGGACGGGTAAGAGACTTCTGGGCATTCTGAAATAACTCCGTTTGGCTGCACTTAGAAGCCTGGAGAGCATTTCATGGGCCGGTGGGAGCCCCATGCTGTTTTGTTGGTGCATGTGTGTGGGGGTCTGTGCTTTAGGATGTTGATAATGTACTTAGGGCGTTTCAACTAACAATGCCACTAGTTTCACCATTTAAGTAAAAACTAGGGTTTGTTTGTTTTTTTTTTTTAACTGCTATCCTACTACCAAAACCCTAGTACTGTCTGGCTGTCTAACTAGGAAAAACAAACAAGCCCTTAAAAATCCTCAAGGAATCTTTCTTTGTGATCTTTTATTCAATCCAATTGAAGATGGAGGTCTTATTTAAAATAAAATTTACCATCGAACAGGAAACAGTAACCGTGGAAGAATATAAATACACCTTTGGACTTCTCTGTTCCTTACCTGCTCCCAAACAGACACACACACACACAAACATACACAGAGACACACACACACACGCCATACTTATATTTTGATAAAAAATAGGTAGCAAATGTCTTGAAGGGCAAACAGAAGGTACAGCGCAATCAAGTAAGAGGTTGAATTGAAATTGGAACAAGTCTTGACTTTTCATTTCACTTTCGTTTGGATACTTTTACTAACTCTCTCTGCTGGGTTTAAGGCTTTTCAAACATTCTTTGGCCCTGAGAGGGAGTTGTATAACCATAAAACTGGAGAATCCTGGCCCTAGAATAAATGTTCCTTTAAAAACCCCAAGGACAGAAAATTGAACACAGCTGTGCAAGAGAAAAAAGTGGAGGGAAAAAAGCGCCAAGCCGAGTGATGGTTCAGGGCTGTGGGCGCCCTGACCAAGTTTCCCAGTGCGCCTGGGGCTATGGTTTCTTGATGGGGGCTGAGGAGCTTCAGTGTTCTTTTTGCAAGTTTCAGGAAAAGGTCAAGACCTTCCTTCAGAGCGGTAGGTTTCTGTGATGTGGTGAAGAGCACATCCTGGTTGGTGGCGGTATCTTTTCCTAAGCATATTCTTTTGTTTTCCCTGGAGAGGATTGGAGTTTCTGGTCACTTTCTGAGACGCCATTATTCCGCAAGCCTCCCAGTTCCTACTTAAAAGTAAACCTCAGAGCTTCAGCGTGTGACACCAGAGTCAGAAGAGAGACAAGGTTTTTGAGCCCCAGATTCTCTCAATCCTCTGGCTGCACAGTCAGAGTTTTCCAAAGAATCAAGAGCTTTGCAGCGTGGTCCTGAGAACGTGGCCCTTTGTTCCTTGATGCTCCCTTGGGATGAAAGCCGTGAGGTTGCCTGTCTGATGTTTGCCGCTAGGTCCCACCGTTTGGTGGGTAGCCCACAGGGAGCCGTCGCCGTGGACCCCAGCCTCTGTGCAACCTGGGATTAATCACTTAGCTCTTTGTCAGACCGTGTAATGATGATTCATACTTCTTCCTCTACAAGATTAGATGACTGTAATTTCCATATCCTGGACTGCCCACTAGGGATTTGAATTAATACTTGTCGGTATAGAAAGCAGGATCGTGTTTCTGGGGAGAAAGGCCTGAGCTTGCCCACTTGGCCAGCATCAGAAAACATTTAGGGAGGGCCCTGTTAGGAGCCAGACTCTGGAAATCGATCCTGCCGTCCAGGTTCATCACGCAATTCGCTTCCCTCCCTGCGCTGGTCCAGGTGCCGTGGATTTGCATAAGTGATGCTGAAAGATCAGAATGCACCGGAGCCCGGCACTGAAATTAGTCCCTGTCTAATGAGGAAAATCTTCCCCAAAGAGGTATGTGGAAAGAAGGTCAACTAATTCAGGCTTGTGGGACGGTCTTCCCAAAGCCAGCGGGGATCATGATCCCAGACTGGGGGCTGCGGAGAGAGTAATGGGGGGGGGGGTAAAGAAAAAAATTTTTTACTTTTAAAAAAACTCTGTCTGGGTGCTCTCCCTGTAAAATAGGTATTATTCATTCCTTTCCTCCAGGGAACATTTATTGAACATTTACTATGTCTTAGGCACTGTTGTGGGCACTGGAAATTAACAACCGTCTACAAAACAGACAAAAATCTCTGTCCTCTTGGAATTCACGTTCTCAGGGCGCTGGGGTGGGAATGTAAGCGGAATAAAGCCGAGCCAAGGACTTAGGAGAACCTGGAAGGACTCCTAAATAAGTGTCGTCCTTTGAGGATGTATTTGCGGATATATTTCCTCTCTTCACTCTGATGCAGGGCACGCTCTCCATCCCACTGATGAGGTTACCAGATGTTTGCAGTAGAGCCTCTGAAGGGAATTCCCCATACATGCTAATAAGGAGTCCACGCCGCGTAACAAGTCCAGCAGATAACTTCAGGGTCTTTGAAGGCGTCATCCGCTCTAGACTGAGTCTCTGTTTGGGGGAGCTGAGTGGTGATCCTGTGTTTTTATTTCCTGCGCTGCTGTCTCATTAGTACTTCACTCCAGAAGGCCCGGCGTTCACACACTTTCTCTCTCCTTGGACCCCTTTCCATCATCCGTATTGCACTCTTCTTTTCTTTCTCTTAATTCTCTCCATTTTTCTTTGGTGACTGTGACACAGTGCTTGGCCTCAGAATCACAGAATCTCAGGTTTTTAGAACCACATGGGACCATGGGAGTCAACCTAGAGCAGCAGTTTTTTGGCCTCTGGACTGAGACCAAGTTTTCACCTGGAGCCGTGAAATGAGAATTATCAGAAAATGAAGTCAGTGTTTCAGAACCTAATCAACGGATTCCCCATATCTTTCCTTTCTTTTCTTTTCTTGAAACTTTTCAGCTTTTAGCATCATCTGTCTGCCCCAGAGGTTCCTCCCCCTCCTGAGCTCAGCCCTCCGCCCCCATGCTGCCAGCACCATGGACGCCCCCTTCTCACCCCGTTCTCCCACGCTTACCTGTCCAGAGGGTGCCCTCCTTCTCAGCTTTGTAGCCCCGGCCCCCAAAACAAGAGTCTCTGCCTCAGCCTCAGGGTAGAAAGTCACCCCATGTGCTGCCAGGGAGCTGGCGTTCAGGACCCGCAGTGGGAGCCGCAGACACATTTGAAGCTACAGCGCGTAGTGGTTCGGTTTTAGAGAATTATTGGTACTGTGGTCCCACTTTATTACAGGATTATTAGGCTCTTGTGGGTTGGCTCAAGTGTGCAGCCATCACTTAGAATTGTGTTTCTGGCGGAAAAGAAGGAGAGAATGAGCGTGATAACGGAAGCCCATCGATGGGGAGGTTGCACGCGCTGTGCTCCCACCCAAGGCCGCGCGGGGTGTCGGCCTGTGTCGAGGCTGCGAGACGGTGGCTGCAGAGAAAGCACCCCCGTCCTTCCCGTCCCCAGCGTACGTCTGAGGTCTGGACTTTGCTCCTGGCTCTCCTTCGTGCATCTCGGCGCACAGAGAGGCACCTTTACACAGCGCCCCAGGAGGACCGCAGGAGCTTTGTGTTTTCACGCAGGAGTCAGGGCTGTCTGTCCCCTCTTGGTGTTTGGGGTCAGCCAAGGGAACCACTTTTGGTGCTAAGCTTTGTGATGTCAACCCCTCGTGGAAAGGATCAAGCGTCTGGGTCTGCTCCCGTGTCCGAGTGCCTCCCTCCACCGGCTGGAGCCCTCCGAGCCCGTGTTCCCACTTGAGAAGCCACCTCTGCGTTTCTGCCATGCGATGAATTCACAGCAATCCCATACTTTTAGATCCAGAGCAGCCTAAATGGAGCGTGTCACACTTTGTACCTCTCCCGTTACTCTCAAGACTCAGCGTGGTGTCCAGGAATGTAATGCTGGCCCAGCCCTGTGAGAGGCTGTATCCCCTCCCTGCAGCCAGGACTCGTAACACACGGGCCAAGCTCCCTCCCTGGCAAACTCACGCTTCATCTGGACCACGAGGCCAGCAGTTCTGTTCGTGTTGAGCGTTGTTCTCCACCCATCGCTCTTGAAGCAGCAGCCTGGGAGAGAAGAGTTGGCTTGCGCATCTGGTGTTCAAGCCAGTGACCTACACGTGACCTTGGAGCTCGAAATACTGTCATCCAAACCACTGAAGTTCCCCCTAAGCTTTGAGAGGGAGAGAGAGACAGAGAGACATTGATTGATTGATTGATTCAGACTGTCTGGGGGAGGGTGATTTATTGGTTGAAAAATATTGTTAACCAACGATAATATCCCCCCTTTTGCTTTCTTTAAATCTACCCAGCGGTAACATGTATTCGTCCATGGTGCAGGCAGCCCAAGCTCAGACTCACAGGGGTGTATTAGTGTAGGTGTTAGGAGACGATCAGGTATGTTCTGGTCTTCACTCGCAGATGTCAAAATCCCAAGTTTATGGAGAAAAAGAAAAAGAAAATGATTCCAAGTCCGGTTCCCAAGTTTATGGAGAAAAAGAAAAGGATTCCAAGTCTGGTCCCATCATAGCAGAAATGAGGACAGAATTCAGATCCTGGTGCTTAGTGTTTTCATGCCCTGGAGATGAGCGGCTTAAACCAGTAGGTCTCTTGATTGCTCAAGTTCATTGCCTTGCAGAAAGCAGAACCTTGCAGGAGGCAGGAGCGCTCTGCAGTTCGGCAGAGAGCTCTGTTGTCTTGCTCTCCCTGCACTGACCGTGCTGGCCGATGCCCTGACGTCCTCCTTCCTTCGGAAGTAGGGGCCTCACGGAGGGAACGCTGGAAAGTGAGGCTTCTGCCCAAAAGCATGTGAGTGGCTCCACTTACTCCACTTTCTGCTTGTGAACTGAGGAGCCCCTCTGTCACTCTTGTCACTTTCTAACCTCAGAGGGAAATTAAGAATTGATTAGGGCTTCCCTGGTGGCGCAGTGGTTGAGAGTCTGCCTGCCAATGCAGGGGACACGGGTTCGAGCCCTGGTCTGGGAGGATCCCACATGCCGCGGAGCAACTAGGCCCGTGAGCCACAACTACTGAGCCTGCGCGTTTGGAGCCTGTGCTCCGCAACGAGAGGCCGCGATAGTCAGAGGCCCGCGCACCGCGATGAAGAGCGGCCCCCGCTCGCCGCAACTAGAGAAAGCCCTCGCACAGAAACGAAGACCCAACACAGCCATAAGTAAATAAATAAAATAAATAAAAATTAAAAGAAAAAAAAGACTTGATTAGTCACACCTGGAAGAAAGAGGCGCATGTAACAGTCGCTGAATCAAAATGGGAAACAGAGATCGGAGGGCGCGTCCCAGACATTTACTGCGTGCGCGGAGTGGCGGACCCTGCTGGGTTCTGTGGCTTCAGAGCCAGATGGAGCCCCTGCCCTGTGGACACGAACAGTCTAGAGGTTGGAAATCACAGACCACGTCAGGAAGGGCTCATCGGGAAAGGATGAAGAGGGGTTTTCCAAGTGACAAGGGAGGGAAGGCGTTCTGAGACCAGCCTGGACCCAGCAGCCCTGGTCAGTGTGGTTTCTCATGGTCACCTACTGGGGGAGGGACGGTGGGCCATATGGCTGAAGAGGTGGGAAGGGGCCAGGTCACAGAGGTAGTAGGGACTTTGGACTTTACCCACCAGGCCGGCCGTTCTCACCCTCTGTTTGTCACCAGCACACGGATGCCGCCTGATGCCCACACGTGTCCCAGCCTCCTGGGTGTATCCAAATGTGAGGTTGGCAATAAAGCAAGACATGAAAACCCTTTCTAATCGTCACACCACTCTCAGCCATACGTCCATAGAAGTCAGTCACCACAGATCTCGGTCCGTGTGAGATCATCTCTGGGGCAAATGCAGTTGCCCGAGTATTTATTGGTAACCTGGTCCCTTTGCCCTTCTCCTGATGAGTATCTACACAGGAGAGGGTGAAAGTGACTCTTTTACAGGAACGCGCTTACATTTGCTACTCAAGAACAGCACTTCCAAAGCTTGTCACGTGAGCCTCCGTCAGTGAGAAGGGACCGGGGTGGGGGGGCCGCTGAGACCCACGGGCACGGCTGCTTGGGAGGGTTCCCCCGGGAGCGCTGCAGCCGAGCCCGGGCGGATGAGACGCGTCTGGCAGGCGGGGGGAGGATGGATTTGGGGAGGTGTCGGTGGAGGAGGGAAGAGCCGTGGAGGCCCTTGCAGCAGTCCTGGCCAGAGGCCCTTGAGAGCAGGGATGGCGGAGGGCAGGCGGGGAGGACCCCGGGCAGCGAGATGTGGTCACGGCTGCGAGGTGAGGGCCCAGCGCAGCCAGGGGAACAGGAGCGAGCGTCACCACGAGACAACAGGATCGCGGCAGAACTCGCTCTGGGAGGCGTGGAGACCTCGTGCCGGTGCAAACGGTCAGGGAGTGTCAGACTCCGCCGGCCAGAGGCCAAGTCCACCGCGGGGTCCGTGGTGGGGGAGCAGGTCCTGGGGTGCGGAGGGAGCTGGAATCCAATTGTAAACCTGATGCGGGAGCGCGTGGGTTCTGGGGCGGCCGGGGGACAGCGGTCATGGATGATGGGTGAGGGGGAGAGAGAAAGAAGGTGGGCACGGGCTTGGAGGCGGACGGGGACTGGAGGAACTTGGGGGCGGAGGTGAGAGAGGCGGGAGCGTGGATATTCCTGGGCTTGGGCTCCCCCCCTTCCGTGAACCGAAGAGAAGCTTCATCTCGTGTCTGCCGTGGCCTTCCCCAGAGCTGATCGTTTCTAACACGAAAGGCCAGCGTGAGTCAGTTGGACCCCCAGGAGGGCCAGTTCAAGATGTTCGGATCTAAGTTTCATGTTATAGCATCTGAGAGGACAGAGGATACTGAAGCACCCTCAGACGACCTGCCCCAGCACTTGGAAGGCCCAACTTTGATCTTGTCCTTTTATTTTCAAGAATGACACCTCCAAGTGGAACTCTAGAGTTGAAAAACCTGTTTGCTGTATTTGTAGTAGGATGAAATCTTGAGGTGACCCGGTCTCCTCCCTTTCTGAAGAGTTGTTTTCTTACTGTTTCTCAAGTGTCGATCATGTTTGGCGGTGGATTGAACTGCGGAAAATGAAGGGGAGGGATGCTGTTCTTTGATTGGCTCTGGCGTCAGAGATGCTCTTTTCAGTACCCAGACAACCTGCCAAATAAACATGTTTAATTGGAAAGCAATGCTTTCCGTTTCTTACTCTGTATCAAATATTTTACTTCGGGGCCATGACTTCCCTTCTTGTAGGGGAAAAGAAACATTTCCAATTCGGATTTCTTAAGATGGCGTTGATGACAGGCAAATCTACATAGATTTACTCAAAGTACAATTATGGTAAGTAACCCAGTTACAGATGGGTTGCATTTGGAAGTTTCACTTGAGGTAGATTTTTTTTTAGTGTTTAGACTTTTAATTTTGAGATAATTATAGATTCAAATGCGGCTGTAAGACTTGCTACAGAGGGAGCCTGTGTACCTTTTACCCATTTTCCCCCAATGGTAACATCTGGCAGAACTAGAAAACGACATCATCACCAGGATATTGGCTTTTTTTTTTTTTTGGCTGTGTTGGATCTTCGTTTCTGTGTGAGGGCTTTCTCTAGTTGTGGCGAGTGGGGGCTACTCTTTGTTGCGGTGCACAGGCTTCTCATTGCGGTGGCTTCTCTTGTTGCAGAGCACGGGCTCCAGATGTGCAGGCTCAGTAGTTGTGGCTCACGGGCGCCCAGTTGCTCCGCGGCATGTGGGATCTTCCCAGACCAGGGCTCGAACCCGTGTCCCCTGCATTGGCAGGCAGATTCTCAACCACTGCGCCACCAGGGAAGCCCCAGGATGTTGGCTTTGATGGAGTCAGTAGAACAGGAGAAGGATCCCTCATGCTGTCCTCTCATAGCCCCGTCACCCCATCCCTAACTTCTGATATGCCTTCCACGTCTACGATGTTCTCTTTCAGGAATGTGGTGTAAGTGCAGTCACACAGCATCTAAACTTCGGGGAATGGCATTCTTTCACTCAGCACAGTTCCCTGGATATTCATCCGGGTGCTGCTTGTATCAATAGATTGTTCCCGTTTTATTGCTGAGCGGCCTTCCACGGTACGGGTGCACCAAGTTTATTAAACTGTTATCCATCGAAGACATCTGGCTTGTTTCCAGGTTTTGGTTATTGCAGGTAAAGCTACTGTGAACATTTGTATTCAGGATTTTGTATGAAAGTAAGTTTCCATTTCTCTGGAATAAATATCCAGGAGTGCAGTTGCTAGGCCATATGGTAGTTTGCTTTGGCAGGTTTAGTTTTTGAAGAAACTGCCAAACTGTTTCCCAGAGTAGCCGTGCCATTTTCTATTCCCACCAGCGATGTGTGGTCCAGCTTCTCCCAGCCAGCATTTGGTTTGGTCACTATTTTTTGCATTTTTGCCATTCTGATAGGTGTGTAGGGATATCTCGTTGTTTTAATTTGTATTTCTCTAATGGCTAATGGTGTTGAACATCTTTTTTTTTTTTTAATATCTAACTTCATTACCAAGTCCCACTGCCTTTTTTTAAAAATTAATTAATTAATTAATTAATTAATTTATGGCTGTGTTGGGTCTTCGTTTCTGTGCGAGGGCTTTCTCTAGTTGCGGCAAGTGGGGGCCACTCTTCATCGCGGTGTGCGGGCCTCTCACTATCGCGGCCTCTCTTGTTGCGGAGCACAGGCTCCAGACGCGCAGGCTCAGTAGTTGTGGCTCACGGGCCCAGTTGCTCCGTGGCATGTGGCATCCTCCCAGACCAGGGCTCGAACCCGTGTCCCCTGCATTGGCAGGCGGATTCTCAACCACTGTGCCACCAGGAAAGCCCCTTGAACATCTTTTCATGTGCTTATTTGCCACCTATCCTTCATCTTCTTTGAGGAAATGTCTCTTCATATCTTTTGCCTATTTTCTAACTGGACTGTTTGGGGTTTTTTTGCTGTTGAATTTTTAGAGCTCTTCCTATGTTCTGTGTAGTTGTCCTTTTTCAGATATGTAACTTGCAAATAAATATTCTCTCCCACTCCCTAGCATATCTTTTCATCCTCTTAACATGGTCTTTTGCAAAGCAGAAGTTCTACATTTCGATGAGTCTACTATGTCATTTTTTTATGGGTTGTGCTTTTGGGGTCAAGTCCCAGAACTTTGTCTAGGTCCTGAAGATTTTCTCCTATTTTTTTTCCCTAAAAGTATCATAGTTTTATGTTTTACACTTAATTTTGTGATTCACTTTGGTTAATTTTTGTATAAGTTGTCAGGATTAGATCTGAGGGTTTTGGGGTTTTTTGTTTTGTTTTTTGTTGTGTCTGCGCATCTGCTCCAGCACCGTTTGTTGAAATGGCTCCTTATGTCAAAAATCTGTTGGGTATATTTGTGTGGTATATTTCAGGGTTCTCTATTCTATTCCATTATTATAGCTTTATAGTAAGCCTTAACGTGGGATACATTGATTACTCTCACTTTATTCTTCTTTTTCAAGATTGTTCTAGCTATTCTAAGCCCTGCGCCTCTTCCTATAAATTTTAGAATAAGCTTGTCTTTATCTACCAAAAATCCTTCTGGGCATGTTGATAGAAACTGCATTAAATCTATAGATCGTTTTGGGGAGAATTGACATCTTTACTATGTTGACTGTTCAACCCATGAACACAGTGTATGTGTATTTGTTTATTTAGGTCTCCTTGGATGTCTTTTATCAGCCTTTTATAATTTTCAGCATACAGATCCTGTATATGTTTAGTTAAGTTTATGTCTAACGGTTTTTTTGTCATGATTGTAAAAAACATTGTGTTTTAATTTTGGTTTCCACATGTTCATTGTCATTATTATAAAACAGGTACCATAGAATGTAGTTTCTCTTGAGATCAATATCATAAGTAGTCATGGTTTCTAGATTAGCCCACAAAAGCCAGATTAAAAGTCATACTGAAGCTGATACAATGAAGTCACTAGAAAGAATGGTAGACTACCGTATGGTTATTATACTACTAGTATTAAATAATAGCAAATGAGAAATAGTTACTTATCAAATATCTTGGAGAGGTCTAAGTCTAGTTCTTAATTTATAAAATGTGATGTTCCATTTTCTTCATGGGTATATCATTAAATCTACTCTCATGCATATCAGTTCTGATTACTGTCAAGTTTTGGGGAAGAAGTGTGTATGACAAGAGTTTCCTGATTTCAGGATATAACAAAAAGAAAAAAAGAAAAATGGAGGAAAGTATTTAAACAGATTGCACAGGTAGAATTAACTGGACTTTGAACAAAGACAAGAAGCAAGTATGAAAGAAGCAGCCTAGGAGAATTATTCTACTAGACTCCAGTGCATTAAGCTGGGCCAATTTGATGCTGCAGGGACCAGTAACCTCAGAGGCGTCCAAAAGTTAGATGTTTCTTTTGTGGGACTGAATCTTTTTTAGGAAAAAAACAAAAAACCCTGCATTGTTGCAGTAACAGTGTTATCTTTTCTTAAAAGAAAGACCCAGATAGTCAACTGTTTCACCTAAGTTTTTATTTTTTTTTACCCTGCTTGCTCCAGGAAGAATTTAAAGCAGCTTATATAAATATATAAAACAAGATCAAATAAAATTAAAAAGGAGTAGAAAGCAAAATTGATCAAAGGGAAAATAAGGTGAGGGCCAGGACAGAGATTAGGAAGTGACTGTGAAGTTTTGCTTGTCTGCTTGAGGTGAGTAGAAAACGTGGCTTGGACAAATTGTCTTTTTTTTTTTTTTTTTTTTTTTAAATTTTTTTTTTGAATTTTATTTTATTTATTTTTTATACAGCAGGTTCTTATTAGTCATCCATTTTATACACATCAGTGTATACATGTCAATCCCAATCTCCCAATTCATCACACCGCCATCCCCCCTGCTACTTTCCCCCTTGGTGTCCATACGTTTGTTCTCTACATCTGTGTCTCAATTTCTGCCCTGCAGACCGGTTCATCTGTAACCATTTTTCTAGGTTCCACATATATGCGTTAATATGTGATATTTGTTTTTCTCTGTCTGACTTACTTCACTCTGTATGACAGTCTCTAGATTCATCCACGTCTCTACAAATGACCCAGTTTCGTTCCTTTTTATGGCTGAGTAATATTCCATTGTATATATGTACCACATCTTCTTTATCCATGCGTCTGTCGATGGGCATTTAGGTTGCTTCCAGGACCTGGCTATTGTAAATAGTGCTGCAGTGACCATTCACCTCACACCAGTTAAAATGGGCATCATCAGAATATCTACAAACAGCAAATGCTGGAGAGGGCGTGGAGAAAAGGGAACCCTCCTACACTGTTGGTGGGAATGTAAGTTGGTGCAGCCACTATGCAGAACAGTATGGAGATTCCTTAAAAAACTAAAAATAGAACTACCATATGACCCAGCAATCCCACTACTGGGCATGTACCCTGAGAAAACCATAATTCAAAAAGACACGTGCACCCCAGTGTTCATTGCAGCACTATTTACACTAGACAAATTGTCTTTAACCCTTGAGCAAAACAATCACGAAGCCGGTGTTTAATCATTAAGGCTGCCCAGGGTATGCGCCGTCTTTCACCTGGCCACAGGACCGTCTGTGTAGAAAGAGGCGTTGTCCTGCAGGGTTAATTAATGACGGGAATTCAGATCCTGCTCGGGAGGCCTCTGCTGACCGAAGCAGCTGGTGTTCTGAGAACTAACGGCCAGGGACCTGCCCCTGGGGGCAGTGCAGAGCTTTGGCCCAGCCCGGAGTTCTGAGCTTTGTGCTTTATATTGAAGTCGGGATGATCAAGACGTTCTGTTATCCTCCCAGTGACAAGGACACCCGCGGGTGTAAGGATTTTTGTAAGCAGGGTTGCAGTATTAGCTTGAATATCTAAAAAACATAAATAGCCTTTTAACAAGTGGTTGTGCTTGATAGTTCCTTTTCCCCCCCTGCCCATTAGTTAAGTTTCTTCTGGTCTTTGAGTGAATTGAGCAGCCTGAGATCCATCTGAAGACAGATCCATCCATTCAGAGCATGGTCTTTGGTTTTAAGGCAAAACCTTTGTGTTGTTTTAGAGAAATTACTTCCAGCGCAGTTTTGTCTTCCGATGACTCATTTTCTATTGGAAATTCTCTTATTGGAAGTGGGAAGAAATCCACAGATGTCTGCACAACTTGTAAACTTGTAAAGAGACATGTGCCTTTATAGCAAACTGTTTATACGTGTATAGGTATATTACTTCCTTTCTGAGATTCCGTATCTGAGCTTTATCACTGGTTATGTGTTCTTTTATACCCCAGAGACTAGAATTAGAAAAACGTTTGCCCATTCAGTTCCGTATTGTTGTAGCCTGTTCGGGAGATTGCTGTTGCATTTTTAGTTTCTCTATAAAACGAGCTGAAAGACAATGTGACAGTTCTCATTGCATTTGAAATTGCTGCTGGCCAGGCCTGTTGCAACAGCTGGTGGGCGCCTCTGAGTTTCAGGAGCTATTTCTGGTAGATGATCTGGGATCAAGGCTCTCCAGTTCAGGCCATAAAAGGCCCGTCCCATGTGGAGTTGCTCCACTGCTTCTGACGGCGTCCTCAGAGGCTGAAGTGTCCTCAGGTTTTACTTGGATTTACCCAGGAATGGATGGCCACACCAAGGCCAGATTGCGGAAGTTCAGTGTCAGGGACACCAGGGGACCGACAGCTTCAAAAAGAAGACACTTGTTGATAATATTTTGGCGATCTTTTTTCAGAGAAACTTTTGGGATGTAGCCTTCACCTGTTTACTGCATTTGCCACCCAAACGCCATTTGGAAATCACCGTTCTATATTTATCCTCTCCTGAATCATCACTTCTGATAGATGCAGTTGCCTTGTTTGCTTTGTGATATTTGGTTTTGTACAGTGTTCCTTGGGCTAACTTTTGATATTTTGCTTTTTGTTTAGAATTTGAAAGTAGTATTCATTGAAAGGAGACGCAAAGAAAATACTTGAGGACAGCCAAAGCCGAATTAGAGGATATAACGTGTTTTGTTTTGTTTATTTTTTAATTAGAAAAATAAGGAATTACAGTGTGATTTTTTTTTCCCCTTTAACTTAGAGGAACAAGGATTATACAGAAATTTGAAGTAAGTGAAAAACCTTCCTATAAATCTAAATGCAGTTGTTTTTTCTTAAGTGTCATCTGTCTGAGCATGCTTCCTAAGGATTTGTTGATTTCAAACACTGGAATGTTCCTGCCAGTATGTGCTAGTTATTGCATACTCCTCTAAGTACCCTTGGGCATGTTTTTTGGTTTTGGAATGATTGGGTTTTTTTTCTTAAAAACAAAAGAACTTACTTTATGGTACAGAGAAGTTGGTACTAACAATTTCGTCAATAGAATCTAGAAAGGTACTCCTGTCTAAATGTTAGCACTTGAAGCCTTGGAATTAAAAGCATTATTCACAATACAAAGTACTTCAATCATTGTATCACAGGTATGGGGTTGAAGTTCAGAAGGTCAAGTTTTATTTCGCTCCTGTTATTAATCCATGGGGAAACATAAATCACCAGTGGTCCTTTTGTATGATCTTTGTTTTAGGGTTCTTTACCTTGGTACTCACATTCTTTAAGCTTGATTTATAGAATTTCTGATGTTCCAGAATTTATTTTTTTTTAATCTCACTTTAGTTTCTAGATTTGGGGCTCTATTTCAATTTTTAATTCTCCAAGAAAATAATGTCATATCATTCTTGTAAAGCCCTAGAGATAGCTCTTTATAATTTAGCTTGGTGATTTGCTTGTGCTGAAAAAAACGTGGTTTCTTTTATTTTTTTCTTTGTTTGTTTGTTTTTGTTTTCTTTTTATTTCTTTATTTTAAAGATGGTTTCTTCATACTGTATCAGATGGACCAGTAGGGGCAGTAATTATTTTTGTCAGGTAGGAAAACAGAATATTTATAGAGATGAGCCTCATCGGTGAATACTGCCATGGTTCTCAACCAGCTAGAGTGCCACAACCCTAGGGGCATTTGGAAATGCTTGGGGTGATTCTGTTTTTCATAGTAACTACAGCTGGCGTTTGGGGGGATGTGGCTAAAATTATTAATGCCTTGTAATGTGGGACAGTCCCCTGTGGTACGGCATGGCCCTGGCCAAAATGCTGGTGGTATCCCCCGCTGAGAAAAACTGCAGGGTATCAATGATTCCCTCGATCCCAGGGAGAAGCAGCAATAAACTAGGCATATAGGGTTGTCTCTTCTCACCAGCCCAGGAGAACTCTTGGGAAGCCAAGCGGTGGGGTGTCCTGCCAGGAGAGATCATCCTTGTCTCTCCCTGAGAAGGTGACACAGATGGGCAGAGAGAGGCCGTTTGCTCCTCTTGTTTCCTCCTGTCGGGCCCGGGACAGTGCTTGTCATCTCCCAGGGAAACGCTAGCTCTAGTGCCCCGAGCACACAGTTCCAAGCAAAATTCGGTCAAAGCACCCAGCTTACATTGCTTGCACTCAACACACACACAGAGACCCTTGCTTGTACTGGGGGACGTCCTGTTTCTTGGTAACCACACCACTGCAAGATTTTGAACTTCAATTCAGCATGAACATCTTTAGCAACACCTGAGGTCGTTTAAAATTTTACAATTCAGAAACTGCATCCAAAGAAGAGGGCTTTTGCAAGGATGTCCGGAGAGCTGCAGCGTTCAGGGTCAGAGGCTGCAGAGAGCTGTGGGGAGGGACCACCAGAGGCGTCTCTTCGTTGCTGGTGTACAAAGGAAGTCATCTTCTCACTCCAGGGCGGCCTGGGCTTTTAGGATACTCGCTGTTTTGTATTAACACACTGATCTCGGGGCCTCACTGTGACCAGGAGAATGCCCCGATCTGGAGCTTTCCTGCAGTTCCAGGCTTCATTGTTTTATAGCTCTGAACCAGAAGCCCCTTTGTCCCCCTCCCTACAGGTCGCCAAGGGGGCTAAGTCTGTCTCTGAAAGGAAGCTCTTGCCCCCCACCTCCTTCTGAGCCCCCCCAGTCCCTTACCTGGATGATTGCATCGCCCTTAATGGATCCTTTTGCCCCAGTTCTCCGCCGCGCGGTCCATCCTCAGAATGACCTTGCTAAACCAAGATCGGAGCAAAAGCCAAACCGTGCAGTTTCCCACTGATTAAAGGCTAAAGCCCAGCTTCTCAGCCTCCCCCCTCAGGGTCTTTCATGCCACTATTTTTGCTGTCCCCCCCTCCCTGAAATGTTCTGCCTTCCCTTGCTTGCCAGGGAAGTGATCTTAAATGAGATTTTCCGGGAAGCCTCCTCTGACCTTCTGCCTCTGGGTTCCGGGACCTTGACTTTAGCCTGTGCTTTAGCCCACAGGGCCCTGGCATCGCGTCCTGGGGCTCCCTTCCTCGGTAGGGGTGCCCAACAAGGCACCTGGGTCCCAGCCCCCGTGCCGCCCCAGGATCTAGCCCGTGCCCACTGCCCAATGGCTGTTCCACAGATGTGAGTTGCGAGAGTTGAATGCATTGAAATGACCTGTGGATTCTTCATGTCGAGAAACTTAACTGAGCTCCATGAAATACTTCTGCTGTTGTTGTATGTTATTCACGACAGAAGTGGGTGTTCTGTGTTATAAGTTCTGTGGTTTTTTCCCCATATCTAATAATGCAAGCAGAAAGACTTGTCCTCCTATTACAAGCCTGCTGGGGTTTCTGTATATGTGCTTTTGCCAACACAGAAAATTAAGGTGTGTGCGATGAAATCAGCCCCTTCATTATTGGACCTTTGCCGAAAATGAAGAAACTCATCTCGTGGTGTGAGTTGATTTAGGTACTTTTCCCAAGCATTAAGCTTCATCCCTATGGTGAAACGTCTCGGGGTTATTTGCACTGCCGACCTTGGAAGGGGGTGCATGCAGCACCTGGGTGTGGGTTCAAAGAGATCTCCGTCTCACTTTGTCATGGCCACGCCCTGATGCAGGAGGTTTTCAAAGTGTATTCACCTCATAACTTATTCTCTTCTGAAAGTTTATCCTTTAATCCCAAGCAAGTTCATAACCTATTTCTAACTGGCTTTTGTATACGTAGAGTCGAAGAAAGTGCTTTCCTATTTGCTGTGGGATCATTGACTTGCCCGTGTCCCAGCCCCATGTCAGCACGTAGCGTGTTGAGTGTTTCACCTCAATATCACACACCTGCGTGCAGATCTCCCGGTCCGATGCATGTTTCCTGTCCTTGGGGAGCTCATTCCCTACCGGGGCTCAGACGTGGACATAACAGAGCTGTTATCCAAGTAGGCTGGAAGGGATGAATAAAAACAACGTCATGACCGTGTGTCAGGCTCAAAGCCACGCTCCTTCCCTACATGATCTCAAGTTTTACAAAGACCCCTGAGAAAGAACACTACCGTTATCTCCGTTCTACAGAGGAGAACACCTGAGGCTTGGGGAGGCTGGTCCTAGGGCACGTACCACAGCGTCAAGGTAGAGCTGGATTGGAACTCAGATCTGTCTCATTTCAGTGCCTGTGTTCACAGCCACTGCTTTAACCAGCTCAGCCCAGACTTTAGTGGCATCACCTGCCATCTTGGTAACGTGCAAGAGCTCGTAATGTGTGAGTGGCTAGGTCTGGGGTAGGGTAGAGAGTCAGCAAGCCAGAGCCCACGTGATCCTGATGCCTCTGGTCTGCGGACCGACTTTGAGTAGCATGGTTGTAAACTACTCTCAAGATGGAAGCAACCAGGTCGGATGGGGGTTCGAAGGAGGCTTCTTCCCGGGAAAGAGGTGACTCTGTTCCTCCGTGCTTTCTGTGCCATCCCTCCGCACGCTTTGCCTGCACACTTGCCACTGTTTCTCTCATTTCCACGTCTGCCTTTCTCCTGGCTCCTTCTCCTCGTGTTGAAGACTTACTCAGGTTTCCTGCATCCTAAATAAAACTTGTCCTGACCTCAAGCTGTCCCCTCTTTCTTTCACCGCCCATTCGCTCCTCCACAGCCCCAGGTGCACGGAGCTCTTTCTCCCTCCGAGACCTGCTTCATCTCCCCGCTGCTTTGACCCCGTTGAGCATTTCCTCTGAGCTTCTCTCTCTGAGGATCCCATCTCGGATGTAGTAAAGTTTCAAGACTCCGGCCTCAGCACTAATCATCACCAGACTGCTGTGTACTTGGACCATCCTCTTGCCTTTATTTTCTAGATCACTTTCTGTCTCTTCATTTGTGCAGCTCACCTTCTTAGGGTCCACGTTAAGATAAAAATTCTTGTGCTATTCGTTATATGTTGAGTTAATTGTATGACCTGTCCATTTCAGGTGGAATATATTTATTTGGATTTCAGACCTTATTTTCTTGCTATGTTAGGGTCTATATCCCATATCAACAGTATTGCTAGAATTATGCATAAAGAAGAACAATTAGTGTCTGACTCAATTTGTGAGCTGGTTTTTTAAAATTTATTTCTTATTCAGGTAACATTGGTTTATAATGTTCTGTGTTTCATGTGTACAATATATTTCAACTCCTGTATACTCTATAGCATGGTCACCCCCAAAAATTTAGTTTCCATCCATCACCATACCCATTTCACCCTCCCCCCTCCTCCCCTTCTGGTAACCACTACTCTGCTCTTGTATCTATGTGTTTGTTTTTGTTTGGTTTGATTTGTTTATTTATTTTGTTTTTTATATTCCACATATGAGTGAAATCATATTGTATTTTTCTCCATCTGACTTATTTCACTAAGTGTAATACCCTCAGGTCCACCTGAGTTTTCACATATGGCAAGATTTCATGCTTTTTTATGGCTGAGTATTATTCCATTATATGTTTGTGTTTGTGTGTATGTGTATCACATTTTCTTTCTCCATTCATCCATTTATGGACACCTAGGTTGTTTCTATATCTTGGCTAGTGTGAATAATGCCGCAATGAACAGAGGGGTGCATATATCTTTTCAAATTAGTGTTTTCACATTCTTTAGATAAATACCCAGAAGTGTGATAGCTGGATTACAGGGTAAATCTGTTCTTAATTTTTGAGGAATCTCCATACTATTTTGCATAGTGGCCGCACCAGTTTACATTCACACCCAGTATGTGAGGGGTGAACTGTGTTTTGGTTAATGAGAGTCTTCTTGTTTCCTTCTGACTTTTCAGTTAGGTTCTGAGTATGGAAAGTAGGCAGAAATCTTAGGCTCAGATATATACAGTCACTGAACAGAAAGATCATATTGATATCTTTATATTTTTAAGATTTCAAATACTTTAAGTATTCTACACCCTGGTCTTTTCGTACATTCTGAAAATACTGTATCTAATTTTATCTCATTTAACCAAAAATTTAAAATAGACACATGTTGTACTTGGACACACGTTATACACTCAACAACAACAAACAAGCCACTCCAGCCAAAACCCAAGTAGGAAAGCAATTGGTTTTCAGTAATAGCTTAAAATACATTGAATTAAGAAATCAGTTATGAAAGGGAAAATAACTTCTGAAAGTTTTAAACCTGTTTTTGCATACGGATTTTCTTAGAGAAAGAGTTTTCTTAAAATTGAAGCTGATATTTCAGCTTACCACGTGCTAGGATGGTCACCAAATTCAGCGATATTCATTTAATTCTGCAATTCGTTTATTCCTTTAACAGTTGCCATGACGAAACCCAAAGACAAATGACATTTGAATGTCTGTTACTTGTTGCCAAGTATTGTGTCGGATACCTAACGCAGCTCATGACGCTGTACGTTTGAACCAGGTTAGAAGAAAAAAATGGGGCAAAAGCCACCAAAAGGTAGATGGCTCTCCAAATTATGCTGGTCGTCTTAATTTCCACCAGAAGTTCATTTCAGGCACACACACATAATCCTTTGACTTTACGATTTCATACATTTTTGATCAAAAGCGTTCAATATTTTACAGTTCCGTGACTGGATAACCATTGCTGTGATGCAGTAGACCAGGATGAGTGAGCCTCCTGCAATGCCTTGTACCCCAGCACAGGAGCCTCCCATGGAGATGGAATTCATTTATTTGGATGTGTATCTGTTCTTCTCTCCGGAGGCTTCAGAGAGCTTGCAGGCAGCTCACAGTTCTTAAGTATTTAAATATTCAAAAGTGAGCTGCAGGAAGAAAGTGGACCAGGGAACACTTGGGGGGAAAATATTGTGAAAGCAACAATAGCAAACCAGCTACGTGCTCTCCCCACCCTCAGCCCACCTCCCAGAGCTCCCAGGGGAAATTTTCCCTGCTCTGAGTGGACAAAGAAAATCTCATTTAGACGTTGAAGGTGTGTGACCCTGAGGAGTGCTTGGGGCAACGGCAGAGGAAGTGGGGGCAACCCTTGTCTTAATTAATAACCAGCTGTGTGACCTTGGGGACGTTCTTAACCTCTCTGGGCCTCATTCATTCAAATGAGCACTGGACTGGATGATTTCTAAAGCCCCTTCTACTTACATGGGTGCTCTATAATTTAAAGATTTCAGAGCTTGAAAATATTCCAGCCTTCCCCGGAAAGGAAACCCTGCGTCTGGAAGGTGGTGGTCCAAGATGGGACCACCATCTTGGTGGATGAGGCGAGAACAAGTTAGAAATGTCTTGAGCGAGAACGCATATATATTTACAATGTCTTCTCCTTGTACTTGCTGCTCCTGAAATGTGCAGCCAATTTCTTCCTTCTCCATTGGCCTGATCACCATTCTTTGTCTTCAGTCCTTTCTGGAAGTTTCTACCATCATTTTAGATTAAGTTCTGGTCATTTCTCTTGGTTTCATTTAAATACTTAAATTGTCTTTTCTCTAACTTGACGTAGTCTTATCTTCTTTAGGGCTTTTGCTTTTTCGCCTGATGTGAGACCCCAGTGTGGTCACGGCCAAGTCCAGGAGGGATGCCCAAGACCCAGTTTTTCTGGTCATGACAGGAGTAGGCTGGGCGCTTTCTCTATCAGCAGTTATTTTCTGAGCACTTACTATGTGCCAGGGGCTGGTACAGGTTTTGGGGAAAGAACAGTGAAAAAACAAAATCCCTGTCCTCGTGGAGCTTAAGTTCTAATGGAATTGTACTCAAGTCCCCTGAGACTCTTCATCTTCAACCCTAAATGTGTCCTTAAAGTGTGTAAATGATGGAATTTAAAATACTTTGTTTCTAGCCCAAAGGAGGTACTTTTTAGGTTTATTATCTGCCTACTGTTTGCATTATCTATCTTCTGCAATTCTCTCTTCCCCTATAATTTATACTGATAAAGTTCATAAGCTTCTTAAAAACTTTGTTTAATTTAGGCAAGTACAGGTCAGATACCTCTTTCTCTCTCTCTTTTTTTTTTTTTTTTTAACCTGTGTTCCCTCCACTGTCATAAAGGGCTATCTATAAAATGTTGATTCATTGCCGAGGTAAAGGTGGACGTTGATATCATTCAACCAGGATGTTCCAGAAATAAGTCATTGAATCAGCTTGACTTCTTACTTTCAGACTTTGTGTCTCTTGAATCTTTTTAGTAAATTTAGAAAAACATTTTAAAAAGAAAGGTCATTTTACCTGGAGACTTTGAAATGAGCTTAAATAGAGCTTGGGCATCACAGATGAACTATTGTGTAAGAATTGTACTGTGAGGGGAGCTGTCTGATAACAGAACCTTTGCAACCCGTGCTTTAACATTCTGTGCATTTTTCTTCCTAAGATTATCCATCTGGTCACCTCTACCACCAGGTGAAACTGACTGTGTTACAAACTAGTACATAAGCTGCTTTCCTGCTCACATTGTATGTTAGCACTATTTTTACATTTAATTTTGCACAAGTTGGAAAGAGCATTCTTGGTTCGTAGGACCATAAGCATTTCAACATTTGTCCTTCACAAGATAATTATTTCATTAAAAGTGAATTACAGCGTATCCAGATAAAAGTGGTCATCAGATGGTAAACGGATGCTCTGAGATTCAAGGGGGACAAATTACCTTGGTATTTGAATGGAGAGAGTTTTCAGAGGTAATTTTTATGAAGAGTATCTCTCTGGCTAATATGAGAGCTGATGATGACTTCTATAATTAATGAGCTCAAATTAAAAAAAAAAAGACTGACAGGTAGATCACTTAGGACAGGGTGAAGCCAAAATTGTTATTGCAGGCAAGTTGTGTTTCTGATGATGGTTACTGTAAGAGATGATTTTGTTGAGCAGTTGTGTTTGAACCGGTGCATCAACAGGCTTTAGGAGGTTAGACTATCTCACAAAAACTATATGAAAAATGTTCCTTTTTTTGAAAGCTCATTTAATAGAGGAGAAGACTCATCATTTTCAGCATTTTTCTTAAAGGGACTAATGACTCCCAAAACCTGAAGGACAAACACAGTCTTTAGAGAGACTCAAGTCTCCTTCTGATTATTTGTATAAAAGTGAGGCTCTCAGAAATTCCAGGTCACCCCAATTGGAGCTCTGCAGTGGCCCATCCAGCCCCTGAAACAAGGTCAGGGCAGCCGGAGGGTCTGGGTCATTATTGTCCAATAGAACTTCCTGTGTTGATGGCAATGTTCTCTGCTGGATGCTGTTCTGTAGGGTAGCCGCTAATCACAGGTGGCTTTGAGCACTTGAAAAATGTGGTGTGTGCAACTGAGGGATTGAACTTCCGACCTGAATTATTTTAACTAGTTCAGACGGCAACAGCCCTATGTGTTGGACGGCGCAGGTCTGGGGAGGTGGATTTGCGCTTTGTGCATCTGCTGATACAGGTCGGAGAACCTCAGTGCATGTTTGTGATGCTGGAATTGCAGAGGAAACATTTAAAATACCGCGCTTCGCAAGAGAAACTGAAGCTTGTTATATCAGAGGAAACTTTTCTATGGAGTCCCCATCCTTCCCACCAATGCACAGATAAACATCCCCGATGCAAGCACACACTCGTGTGCACGTGCACACACACATACATACACACACAGGGTATGGTGTATAGGTTCTTTGTGGCCCCGAACACTTCAGATGTTCCTTTGCACGTTTTGAACTGTGTATCCAAAGAGACGTGTTTGCAGTCTCGCCATCACTAATAGCATTGAATTGAATCCTTAAGCTAACACCACAGGCATCCCTTGCGTAATGCTCAGTGTGGATGGAATTGCTGCGAATCCAGCACCAAAGAGGTCTGGGGGACAGGGCTGTAACCTAATATGTCATACGTGTGTCCTCTGGCTGCGTCATGGCTCTTTCCTGAGTCTGTGTTTTAGCCTGAGGTCATGGAGTTTTGTGAGAAATTAGTGTTACAGAGTTTTTTTGGTTTATTTTTGCTTTTAACTTTTTTACTCTTAGGGATACAAACCAGAGCTGTCCTTTGGGAGCCGGGGCTGTGCTGTGTGTGATGGGGACGCTTTTCTGTGATGAGGGCTTGTGTGAAACCTTGGTCTTACCTGGCGGACCATGCCGGATGCTTGTCATTTATAACAGTTTCTTTGGAGTACCAAGCTGGCTACTAATGATACTGTGTATTTTCCGCCAAATGTCTACGTCCTGTGAAGCTCTGACATGAGAACGTGGACGGGAAGGGAAGAATGGAGGCTGCCCTGTGAACCCGCCCAAGTCACCTAGCCTCCCACCTAAAATCCCAGGTGTCGACCTATACCGTCTCTAAGGTTCTTTGTATTCTCAAGCCTCTGGTGTGTGTGTGTGTGTGTGTGTGTGTAGCTTTCCCCCAGAACCTTTACTATTAAAATGAACCCACAGCAAAAGGGGAGGGGAACTCTTGGGCAGCGCAGGAAGGACATTGAGGGTTGGAGGATGCTTTAAGGTCCAGAAGGGCCAGCCAACATCCAAGGTCGTGGCCCTCAGCCCCGCCCGTGAGCCCACAGCCCGGGGGCTTGGGGTGATGGCCTTGGGGAGCCTGGGGAGCCCTTCCCTCTGCACCCCGGGCTGCATCCCCGTCCCGGCGCCAGGGGCCTTCCCCGTCCTGCCTTTGCATCCTCTTCTCCTCCGTCTGGAGTGCCTCTCCCCGCCACCCGCCTCAGCTTTCCAGCGCAGGGAACTCGCGGTCTCCCCCGGGAAGCTCTGCTCGGGATGAAGTGGGCCTCCTGTCGCTCTCCCACAGCGACGGGCCCATCTGCGCACCTCAGAGCAAACACCGGTGTCCTTCTGTGTAGACTAACCCGGGGGGCGGGGGGGTCTGTTAAGTCTCCACTGCGTTTCTTTTCATTGAAAATCCAAACAGACCAGGGTGATTTTTCCCTCTACAAGTGCAACAAGACGTACCTGTTTCTTAGAAGAATGTAGTCATCCGTCATCAAATACCAGGACCGAAGAGGCCGGGATGGTTCCTCACTGCCCCTGTTGAACGCTTGCAGCCACTGTGGGTGAATACGTGTGTTTAATTGGATCGGGTGACGATATATCAGAAACAGTTCCGCCGAGCTGTTGTGCTGAATGGGTGTCTTTAAAATAACCAACCCGGTGCTCAACCCGAGTCACCGCCTGACCTTCTTTGGTTTGCTCGCGGAGTTGGTGAATATTTAGGGGCGATAAAAGGAGACTTAGCCTCCTCCTCATCATCCGCTTTCCTGTTCCCCACTTCTCTCCTTCCTTCCTTCTCTCTTTCCTTCCTTCCTTCTCTCTTTCCTTCCTTCCTTCTCTCTCTCCTTCCTTCCTTCATTCTCTTTCCTTCCTTCTCTCCTTCCTTCCTTCCTTCTCTCTTTCCTTCCTTCCTTCTCTCTTTCCTTCCTTCCTTCTCTCCCTCCTTCCTTCCTTCATTCTCTTTCCTTCTTTCTCTCCTTCCTTCCTTCTCTCTTTCCTTCCTTCCTTCCTTCATTCTCTCCTTCCTTCCTTCCTTCTCTCTTTCCTTCCTTCTCTCTTTCCTTCCTTCCTTCTCTCTCTCCTTCCTTCCTTCATTCTCTTTCCTTCCTTCTCTCCTTCCTTCCTTCCTTCTCTCTTTCCTTCCTTCCTTCTCTCCCTCCTTCCTTCCTTCATTCTCTTTCCTTCTTTCTCTCCTTCCTTCCTTCCCTCTTTCCTTCCTTCCTTCCTTCCTTCTCTCCTTCCTTCCTTCTTTCTTTCCTTCCTTCCTTCTTCTTCCTCTTCTTTCCTTTCCTCTTCCCTTTTCATCTTCTTTCTTCCTATTTTACTTCTACTTTCTCATATTTCCTTTTCTCTTCCCACCTCCTCTTCATCGTCAGCTTAACAATCAAGACATAGCAACGCAGCCATGGATATCTGTAAGTTTTTCCTGATTTGAATGAGTGCCATGATCATTTTAAAAACATATATATGACATCTATTTATATAGACATAAACTCTCCCTTTTCACAGCTCCGAGAGCTTTGGTAATGCTGCTAATACGAGAAATGGTCTTTCAAAAATCATTATGTTCTGAAACATGGAATCTAATTTTTAAGCATCGTGATATTCTGTGGATAGAGATTCTCATTTCTTGTTAGAGTGAACTGATGATCTTTCCTTTCCTGTTATCTGTGTGTATAGATGCATTGCACATGTCTGTGTGGCTGTGTATGAATAACAGCCAAACAGTATCTACTTACATTTTTTAGAATGTAGTTTGCCGCTGGTAAGGAGACGGGGAGTACATGACATTCTAGTTTAATTTTAGTAGAGCGAAAATTAAAATCGAACCTCAGCTCCTGCTTTGGTGTTTGTTAACTCAAATTTAAATTTAGAAATGTTGTAATTCTTTGGCTGTTCTGACTTTCAAAGGGAAACCATATCATATTGTATGTGTGCGTGTGCTGGCCTTTAAAAATAGATGTTGCCATGAAAAGATGGACCTCACCGTCTACACTGCCGGCCGGTGCCTGTGAGTCGGTGGGCTTTGGAAGCGGTGGCTGTGAGTTGGTGACTCGTCCAAGGAGCGTTAAATACCAGCTTTGGATGCATTCGCTTCATCTTTAGTCAAAGCTCTTTTCTAAATGCTAACCGCCGGAGGAGAGTAAACACTTGACCCTGATCGTAAACATTTGTCATACGTCCAGATAGTCTTAGCTTTCACAGACCAAAATCATTTTGTCAGAAGAGTCATTAAAGTTTGACAGCCCAGCAAATTACCCCAGATCCCTCATTTTCCTCACACAGACTGTGACCCGCCATCCACGTGAAGACATTTCTTCTCTGGTATTGAAAAATCCCCTTCAATTTATATTCTTAAGCCAATGAAGTATATAAAAGAACTTAAATATGGGTGACTGAAAAAAAAAAAAAATATATATATATGGTTTTGTGTGTAGTGCTTTCTGTCAGCCCTCTGAGGAAGGAATTCAAAGAATTACTAATTTTAGTTTCAGTTTATTATTTTTTAAATTAATTTTTATTGGAGTATAGTTGATTTACAATGTTGTGTTAGTTTCTGCTGTACAGCAAAGCGAGTCAGTTATACATCTACATATATCCACTCGTTTTTAGATTCTTTTCCCATATAGGCCATTTCAGAGTATTGAGTAGAGTTCCTGGGCTATCCAGTAGGTCCTTATTAGTTATCTATTTTATATATAGTAGTGTGTCTATGTCCATCCCAATCTCCCAGTTTATCCCTCCCCCCTGATCTTCCCCCTGGTAACCATAAGTTTGTTTTGTACATCTGTCACTCTAGAGTTTCCGTTTAGATTCTAGAGGCTGTTTCATCTTCTTTCCACTGGGGGATGTGATGGTTGCCATCCTGGGCTGCTCAGGCCTGGATCTTGGGTTGCCGCTTTTAGCACAAATCCCGCCCCTCCCGCTACAGGCTTCTGGGGCCTTCAAGCACGGGGGGCCCCAGATGCTCTGCATTAGGGCGTCTGCTGAAAGCCCATGCCTGTGACCCGGAAGAGAAGGGCAGCAGAATGTCCGGCGCTCCCTGGACCGGTGCGCCTGGATGGTCGCACGTGAGTCACGGAGGCCCCGGGTTCTGCGCGTGGGTTCGGTTTACAGGGTCCGGGCTGCGCCGGGCATCGTGGGTCTGTGTGAGCCGCAGGGCCGTGCGGGGCTGGGGTCTCACTGAGCCTTGACTCTGCTTCCCGCAGACGCTAATCCAGAAGAAGTCTGCCCGAGGCCCCTGCAGCCTCCTCCCCGCAGCAGGGCCTGGCTTTGTCAGGGAGCTGCCAACAGCGCACTGTCATCAGAAGAGACAGTGTTTTCCTTTCTGTGGCTTTATGGACGTAAAGCGGAACTTGAATGTGACAGACTCTACCATCAAGTCTCCCCACCCTCAGAATTATGTACTGAGGTCTTGAATCTTCATCTGAGCCGGGTGCAGCTGTTGGGTTTGGGGCTTATTCTAGAGCTTTCTGTACAATCAGATTTATTCAAGTCTTGCATCCTGAAGAGGGCTGCCTTAGCCAGCCTCCCAGGAGAACGGCCCGCTCCCCTCGCGCGCACATGAGCCCCTTGGTAGCCGTCTTAGGGCTCCACGTGGGCTGCCCCAGTCATTGTACTGTGTGTTTGGAGGTTACTGAGCCAACTTTACATGGTCTGTGACATTGACTGTGTTCTAGGACTTGAAAACCTCCTCTGCTCGGCCAGACTGTGCAATATTCAAGCAGACATCAGTCTTCTAAATCAGATATTCCCCATCTGCTACCAACTTTGGCCTGTCCAGGCCATTTTTCCCCCTCCATTCCATGGAGAGCCACACTGACACTGATTTGAGAAAAGTCTCATCCCTATTGGAATCTGGAGCCCACCGGCAACAAGTATACTGTGTACCTCGGAGGACACACAGAAACCCCACGTCATGGTCATGTAGGAGGAACCCTCCAAGAAATCTCCAAAAAGGGTTTACTTTCACATACTTCTTGGAGATTTTTTTAGTTAATCCTACAGAATTTCTTTTCTTTTGTTTTTTTTTGGTTGAAGTCTAGTTGGTTTACAATGTTGTGTCAATCTCTGCTGAACAGCAAAGTGATCCAGTTATACATAGGTACCCATTCTTTTTTAATGTTCTTTTCCATTATGGTTTATCACAGGATATTGAATATAGTTCCCTAATTGGTCAGAATTTCTTAATGTGAACTTGCTTATTCTCCAGTTGACTTAGATTTAAATAGACAGCAGCATGGAGAACAGCATGCATATATATGCATGCACACACACACACACACACACACACACACACACACGAATGAGGAATGAGCTTGCTGTCCTCACCTGCTGAGCTCCCGAGCGAAAATTTTCTTTATAACACTTCTGACTCATTCAAGCCTTCTCCAGAAGGAAGGTAATTATGGGGTTTTGTTTTAACCAGTTCCATTTTTATACCGCCGGTGACAGGTGAGGAATAATCAGTTTTAGTTTTTAAACGAAATGAGTAATTAAGCCCAGAAGATACTGCTGATAAAACTGGAATCCAGTCTGTCATTTAATCCAGTGCCGTGCTGAATTTGCTTTGTGTGTTGCTGGGGGAAATATGCTAGACAACACACTCTTGAACTTTTTTTTTAAATAACTGAATTAGGATAATTTTAAAAGGTTGAAAACAAGGTGGCCGATGTCTGGAAAATGGTTTATTTAAATCTAAAGCCAGCGCGCTAAGATCATTGTGATGCGGTAGTCTTTAATAATAGCAATGTAAAAATTTGGTGTGTTCCTTAAATACTGCAGATGCTGCCGTTTACCTTCAAAAGTTTGCTAATGTGATTCATTTATTTGAAAGTTCAAACCTGATGTGTGACTGCAGCATCTCTGTGTGGCCCCTGCGGCCGGACTGCAGCGGTTCAAATCCCAACACTTAGTTACTGACGTCCTCCCTCGGTATCCACAGGGCATTGGTTCCAGGACCTGCCACGGATACCAAAATCCGTGGATACTCAAGTCCCATAGGTGGCCCTCAGTATCCGAGTTTCAGCATCCACGAAACCAACCAATCGCAGATCATATAGTGTTGTATTTATTGAAAATAAATCTGCATCTAAGTGGACCCGCACAGTTTAAACCCGTGTTGTCCAAGCGTCACCCATACCTGTAATAGCATGGGAAGGTAACTCAACCTCTGTCTCAGTGTCCTCATCTGTAAAATGGGACGATAATGTACCTGGCACATAGGGTTGTTAAGAGACACTTAAAGCAGCGCTTGCAGCATGGCCGTGCTTGTTGAGAGATTATGATTATTAATCTTCATTAGAGCAAAGATAACTCTGAGGTTTAATGTTAGCCTTAAGCTGTAAGGATTTTTTCTTTCTTTTTTTAAAATTTATTTTATTGAAGTCTAGTTGATTTACAGTGTTGTGTTAATTTCTGCTGTATAGCAAAGTGACTCAGTTATACATATATATACATTGTTTTTCATATTCTTTTCCATGATGGTTTATCACAAGATATTGAATACGGTTCCCTATGCTCTACAGTAGGACCTTGTTGTTTATCCATCCTATAGATACTAGTTTGCATCTGCTAATCCCAAACTCCCAGTCCATTCCTTCCCCACCCCCCTTCCCCTTGGCAACCACAAGTCTGTTCTCTGTGTCTGTGAGTCTGTTTCTGTTTCGTAGATAAGTTCATTTATGTCATATTTTAAATTCCACATATAAGTGATATCGTATGATATTTGTCTTTCTCTGTCTTACTTACTTCACTTAGTATAATAATAGTATAATAGTATACTATTATAATAGTATAATAGTATAATAATCTCCATCCATGTTGCTGCAAATGGCATTATTTCATTCTTGTTTATGGCTGAGTGGTATTCCATTGTATGTATATATGTACCACATCTTCTTTATCCATTCATCTGTCGATGGACATTTAGGTTGTTTCCATGTCTTGGCTATTGTGAATAGTGCTGCCATAACCATAGGGGAGCATGGACCTTTTTGAATTATTAGTTTTCTCTGGATATATGCCCAGGAGTGGGATTGCTGGATCATATGGTAGTTCTACTTTTATTTTTTTGAGGAACCTCCATACTGTTTTCCACAGTGGCTTCGCCAATTTACATTGTAAGGATTTTTTTTCAACTAAAAAGTTATTGCAATGATTTTTGTAACCTTGGTGTTAAAAGTAGGTGGTTTGAGCCTGTGTTTCCCTTGAAATCTAAGGAAATTATTTAATACCCTTTAATTTAAAAAAATTGTTTAAAAACGTGTTATCCTAGTAACAATAATAGATAATGACTACTTCTGATGCCTGAGTGATCATTCCAAACTCAGTTTCCTCAGGAGGTGTGGTGCTCAGTATGTCAGATTTAACCAGCATTCTGTAGCTGGTTCACACCCAGAAAGCCCTGGTCGTCGTAACTCGTATACATACCACCAGGGGAAAGGAAAACTTTCCTGCTTATGTGGAGTTGGGTGGGTTTTTGGAACTGATATTGTAAGATGATTATCTGGATTGTGTTACCCTTTAGTGAGTTCCTTTTAAAAATAACACATAAAATAAGAGAATTTTGTTTTGGTTCAGATGTGAAATTGTAGTGAATAGTTGCATAATTCATCAGAGGAGATTTGGGATTAATTGAAATAAAATATTTCAGCTAGAGTCATATCAGCATCAGTTTGAATAGGTCACAGTTAATTTACCGAGGGCATTGTTTTCAAAAATTGAATGATCATGAGAATCGCTTGATGCAGCTCTTGACAGACACGGTTTACTGCGCCCCACCCCGGCCTGTTTACTCAAAACTGAGGGGCGGGGCTGTTACCCTCCCCCAGGTGCTGTGAGGCACAGCATGGTGGGTGGTCCCGCCTTTGGCCTTCTGTCCCTCCCTCTACAGCATCTTGGCCCAGTGCCACCCACTGCCACCAGCGTGGGAATGGACACACCTGCTGTGGGCCTTTGTCAACATTGTTCTATTCAGCTGTACGTGTTCTACTCAGCTGTAGGGTCAGGAAAAGTACACTTACCGAAGGATCAAAAGCTATTTTGAAAATTGAATTTTCCTTTGCTAAGTTTTTGTGGGTTTTTTTTTTTTTTTTTAAGTGTGTAACATCTCTTAGGAAAAAATCATTTAAAATCCAAACGAACGCAGAATATCCTCTTCTTGTTTTTTACTAGATCCAGAGTTCCAGGGCAGTTCCTTTGAAATGCAAATTATCTGTTGAACTGCAGCGTATGTGGGCAGAGCTCACAGGGGGGAGTACAGCATGGCCCCCAGACCCTGAGTCCTCAAGTAGGGAATCGTGTTTCAGTCTGCAAGTAATTCAACTATAATTCAGCTCACGGAGGAGCTCGCTTCCAACTCCATCACCGCTTTCACGTATGGTGTAAAGAACTCTCAGTCATTCTGTTACCTGATGTCACTATCAGCACATGAGAAGCTAGGGGTAAAAGGACAGCAGGATGCTCTAAAAACTTCCCCTGAGAACAACTAGGACAAGGGGATGTATTTCTATCAGCCACTAAGGACCTGTAGCCGGAGTTGTGCTGTCCCTGTGTCTCCAGATTCCCTGGGAACTTGGCTCCAGTGACCCCACTGCCCCCCGAGGTCCAAGCAGATTCTCTCTTTGCTTGTCATGGGAAGAAGCGCTGAGAATTGATATTTTCGTAGATAGCAGAGGAGGTGAATCCTGCCACCGCCTAAACCTTCCCTTAAGACAGGTAGAATATTTCCGGAGAAAAACGAACCAACGTTTTGCTGGCGGATGTCACGCCCTTCCACAGCCCCTTCCCTCCCACTGATTCCTGGAGCTCAGTGTCCGTGGAGTGGTAGATGTTCTCCTTTGTTGCTGGCATGGCCCCTTTTGCTTATAATATCCATAAGTGACCTTGAACCTCTAGGCTGCCCCCAAGTGCAGGGGACCCAGGGAGCCAGCCATCTCCAGCCACCTTGAAGGATTCACTCTGAGCTCTGACTGGTGGTGACCAGCCGTTTTCCAAGGAGTTGCCCAGCTTCTGAGATATTCCTGTTCGTCTCCTGAAAGATGCTACAGGGCTGGGACCTGCCGCCTTGTAGCCTCATCTGACGGTCACCAACCCTAACTTCCAGGTGGCCCTTGAACTCAAGGACTTCTGTATCTTTGGCCTTGGCTTGCTTCCGGTTCCTCTATGGAATGTCCCAGGATGTCATAAAATGTCAAGTAATTGTTTAATCTCCACCAAGGGGTGGCATTTGAACCGTCACATGTGAGAGGGACACGCCTGCCAGAGCTAAAAAGAGACTTGGCATACCCTGCCTGGCATGAGGGCAGCTGGGGATGAGTAGCCACTCGACATTGACTGGCGGTTCCTCCCCACCGCGGTTCCTAGCAGCCGTGCCTGCCCGAGGGTCCAGCCCTTACATTTGAAACAGCCTTTAAGAAGAGGGGCTCCTGAGTGCTTTGAGACGTTAAAAGAAATAGGAAGGAGCAGTGTACGGAGGGTAGTAAACGGGCTTCCTTCTCACCAAACAAAAGTACAGCAAGCATTACGGTCAGAGGGATCCAGGCGAGGCAGGAGGAGACAGCTGGATGGTGGATTGTCACCGGTGCGAACACGTGACTGAGGATGGAGATGCCCCGTGCCCTCGTGCCCTCGGGCACCGAGTGGGTGTTCTGTAAGTGTGACTTGGGATTATCCCCAAAGGCAGAAAGTGAGAGATTCCGTGTGGAAAGAGCAGAAAGTAGAGATCAGACACGTAGGCGAGTATGAACTGGCTGATCGCTTTGTGCACAAATGCGACTTGGAAGTTTTTTACGAGCAAGCAGTGCTTCGGGTGCTGCAGAGCTTTCCCAGGCAGCTCGGGGGCCATAGGCGGGCACACAGAGGGTCACGATTTGATGGGCTACGTGCTGGGGTAGAGCAGCAAGAGGCTGGGGAGACTTACTAGACGCAAAGGATGGAGAGGATTTTGATAAGTGGAGCGATGGGGGTTGGTGGGCGGGAGGGAAGGTGGAAGGAACGGACGTTGACTGGGCCGTGGAGAGCCTTGAATGACGAGGTAAACGGGGCGTGTTTACTGCCCACAGGAAACCTTGGGCATCTTGACAGGGCAGATGCTGGCGGCCGCAGGAAGGATGAGGTCGTTAGGAGGTGGCTGGGATTGGGCGGGTCCCAAACTACGATGACAGCAGCAGGGAGAAAAAGGGAGGGGCCAGAGCGGGTGCCGGAGGAAGGGCCCCGCTGGAGGGATGATTGGGGACGGAGGTCTGCAGGAGTGGAGGGGCCATGTGGGACTACCCCCTCAAGTCCCGGGGAGTCACAGTACACGCATGAGAAAAGGGCGAGGGCTGCCCCGACTTCCTCCATCCCCACCACTGCATCCTGATGGAGGTCCGCCAGGTCCGCAGGAAAGCACACGGAGCCCCGTGTCCTGGGCGAGAAGGATTTGGCTGCGGAGGTGGCTGCCAGCCCCGAGAGGTGGGGGAAACGGTGACTGCCATGTCCAGAGCTGTGCGGTGACCGCCAGGGGCCTTTCATAACCTTCCCTGGCAACCTGGAAGAGTGATCCGGCAGGTGCCTGTCTTGCAGCACAGTTAATCACAGAGCAAATTTTTAGTTGCCGATTAGAGAAAGTTTAGCTTCTGTACAAGCTTGGCAGGAGATAAGGCATCTCACAGGCCCCAGAGTTGGCCGTTTCGCATCTTCTGCTTTCCCCAGACCCCAGCTCCTTGGGCCCTGCCCACGAGTGGGATGGGAGTGCGGACGGGAAGGCTTTGGCCTGAGTTGAACTGCTTCCTGCTTTGCTTCGGGCATGTGGCCTGGTTGTCACAGCACAGGCGAGCCTGGGCCTCTGAGCATCTTCCGAGGCAGCGAGCCAGACCTTGACACTTAGAAGCTGTACCTCCAAACAAGGACCCATGCAAGGACTTCGGAGGAAGAGACGTGCACATTTACTAAGGCAACACAGCCTTGGATTAAGTACCAAGAAATAGCTTGGCATGGAATATGTAAACTCTACATGTAGAAAATTGTACAGTACACCTAAAGAATACAAAAATAATTTGAAAAAAAAAAAGTGGAAAGGCATGCATCGTGTTCTAGAATAGGAGAATTCAAGATCATGAATATCGCAAACGTTCCTAAGTTAATTTTATTAAATTTAACATATTTCCAATAAAATACCAACTCTTAGAAAAAGAAAAAACGGTAGGCAAGAGGATTCTAAAGTTCACATAGGTAAATAAACGAGCCACCACTTATTAAATACATTGTGAAGCCTCAGTAATTAAAAGGTGATACTGGCATGTGAGTAAACAGACAGTGGAACAGACTAGAAAACCAGAAAGAGTCCCCAGAATATATGGGAATAAATAAAAGAAATGGAAAAAAAGTATCATTTAAAATCAGCGGGGAAAAAAGGACTATTAAATAAATGTTAAGACAACTGGGTGACTACGTGAGAGAATAATTAATAAATAATGAATAAGTTTATTTCTCTAAATAAATTGTACCATACATCAGGATAAATTTCTAATAGATCTAATATTCACAGAGTTAAATGTTTAAAAAAATTAAACCATAGATACATCTTGATTTGAACAAACCAACTGTAAACACATTTTTGAGGCAGTTGGAGAGTAGATCAAGTATTAAATGACACCAAGTAATTTGTTAATTTTGTTACATATGGTAATATCTTGATGGTTATGCAAGAAAATGTCCATAATGTTTTTAAATGCCTATTGAAGTATATATAGGGGTAAAATGACTTGATGTCTTGGGTTTGCTTTAAAATAATGTTGTGGAGAGAGAAGAGATAGAAGAAGCAAGCATGACAAAACTTTGGTAATTGTTGAATCTAATGGTGTGTATAAGGAGTTCATTGTAGCTTTGTCTCTACTTTGTGTAGGTTTACATTTTTTCAAAATCAAAAAAATTAAGTACGAGAGTAAAACATAGAATTCTTTTTAAATTTATTTTATTTAAGTACAGTTGATTTACAGTGTTGTGTTAGTTTCCAGTGTACAGCAAAGTGATTCAGTTATACATACATATATAATTATTTATATTCTTTTTCATATTCTTTTCTATTATGATTTATTACAGGATATTGAATATAGTTCCCTGTGCTATACAGTAGGACCTTGTTGTTTATCCATTCTATATATACAAGTTTGCATCTGCTAATCCCTAACTCCCAATCCATCCCTCCCCCACCCACCCCCCCTTAGCAACCACAAGTCTGTTCCCTATATCTGTGAGTCTGTTTCTGTTTTGTAAATAAGTTCATTTGTGTCATATTTTAGATTCCACATATAAGTGATATCATATGGTATTTGTCTTTCTCTGTCTGACTTACTTCACTTTGTATGATAATCTCTAGTTCCATCCATGTTGCTGCAAATGGCATTATTTCATTCTTGTTTATGGCTGAGTAATATTCCATTGTGTGTGTGTGTGTGTGTGTGTGTGTGTGTGTGTGTATATATATATATATATATATATATATATATATATATACCCCATCTTTATCCATTCATCTGTTGATGGACATTAAGGTTACTTCCATGTCTTGGCTATTGTAAATAGTGCTGCAGTGAACACTGGGGTGCATGTATCTTTTCAAATTATAATTTTGTCCAGATATATGCCCAGGAATGGGATTGTAGGATCATATGGTAACTCTATTTTTTAGTGTTTTTGAGGAAACTCCACACTATTTTCCCTAGTGGCTGCACCAATATACATTCCCACTAACAGTGTAGTAGGGTTCCCTTTTCTCCACGCCCTCTCCAGCATTTGTTATTTGTAGACTTTGTAATGATGGCCATTCTGACCAGTGTGAGGTGGTACCTCATTGTAGTTTTGATTTGCATTTCTCTAATAATTAGCATGATGAGCATCTTTTCAAAAACAGAATTTTTTAATAGCCATGGATTTGGCAACTCTTTCCAACTGCTTACAATCCAGAAGCCATGAAATAAAAGATTGATAAAAACCAACTAGATTCTAAAAACAATAACAACACTTTTGCACTGTGAAACAAAAACACCAAAGAGAGAGAAAAAACTAGGAAAACTATTCTCAACTCTTATCACAGATATATGGCTAATAATATGTTAACATGTAAACTTATAGAAATCCTAAAAAAAAAAAAAATCAACAACACTGTAGAAAAATCGGCAACACTTCTAAATGGACAGCACACACAAAAAAAGAAAAAGGAAATTTAAATGATTCTAAAACATGTGAAAAGATGCTCAACCTCATTCACTCAGTAAGAAAAAATGTACTATGACCGTGAAACCTCAAAGCAGCAAAGATCTAGAATTTGATCCCACGCTGTGGGATACAAAATGATACAATGTCTGGGAGGGGCAATTTGGCAGTTCACTTCAGATAAATTTGCATTTCTGGTTATACACTGTAGATTTGTGGGAAAGAGCAAAAGATGAGGAACTATGGTGCCCATCAATAGGGGACTCATTAAGTAAGTTATGGGGTACTATGTAGCAAATGAGGACGCTGTCCAGCGTGCCTTTATGGAAAGATCTCCAGGAGGCCATTGCTAAGGGTACTTTACATCTGGGTATAAAAGGGAAAATAAGCATTTATTTATATTTGCTTGCATGCAGAAAGCCTGTAAGGACAAACAAGAAACTAATAACTGACTGTTTTTTCACTGTGAACCTTCTCCCACTTTTTAGCTTTATCCAAATCACATGAATGCAGAAATTAGAAACATAAACTGGATTTGGAAAGACTGTACTCTGGGCTCAGTCCAGAGTCACCTTTGCAGACCAAGTTCTGGCTTTCTATATGACATCTATTAGCAGTATAATTTTATGTGAATTGAGTAAAAATCCAAAAATAACAGTTAGGTCATTTGAAAACATATGCCTCAGGTGCCCACTAAATGTGCTGCTTTTCAATATATGTTTTGTTCAGAATGCGGTCAGACCAGCCCTGGATGGGTACTTGGATTAAGTAAGATATTGGGACTGTTCTGAGGGGTTGCTGCTCCGTTTGCCCATTGCTTTGTCACTTCATCACCTGCCCCCGGCCCAGCCAGCTGCTCTGTTAAATATGAATGCCACGTATGTCTCAAAACTACAGGTGAAGAAATTCAATGAACTGTCTGGCTGTAAATTATGTCATGATTCTGGGAGTTTTTTTTCCCCTGCCTGGAGCCAGAGCTCTTTTACTTGGGTTGAGACTTAAAGAATTTACTTGCTGTGAACACCCTTTCATTTTTGTTTTAAAAGCTGCCAATTAGCACCTACTTTATTGACTTCACTTTGCCCCGACAGAGCTCCTTCTTTGAAAGACAAAGATGACTGTTTCTTAGTCTTTCTGGAAACAAAGTTACTAACTTCTCTCCTCCTCTCCATTTACTTTTTTCTTTGTAAGGAGGAGAGGGTTAGAAATGTTATTCATGCTTTCATTCTCTGCATGGGGTAAGAGACTGAGCGGGAAGGGCAGGGTGGGTGGCGATGCTTCAGTTATTCCTTCACCTGGGACTAAAGGCCATTCGTGTCAGCAGCTCTGTCCTGCTCAGCACTTGGTTTTATTTAAGTCCAAAGAAAGGCACATCCAAGGAAGGGCAAGAAGGTGCCCTGAGCAGAGCCCAGTAGTCTGGCCCTGAAGACACCCTCCCTTGTCATCTTACTAGGAATGAAAATATTTTAAATAATTTAAAAAAAAATTTTTTTTTTTATCTCTCCCCCCCCCCCGCCCTTGAAAGTTAGATTTAGTCAACTTTCAGACTTCACAGTTTGCATCTTTCAACATTACATTGCAAAGCTAGGAAAACGGCAGTTTACAAATTCACACGATTTACAGCTTTTTCCTTAGAAGGCATGACCCCCACAAGCATTTATATTATATTCACGAGTGGAAACATTTGCATTTTTTTCTTCCAAAAATCATTCCGGTGGTGACCGTTTAACCTGCCTTTTTTACGGCTGCTCGCAGCCCCTCTGGGCAGGTGGAGCCGGGAGGCAAAGACAAGGCAGGCAAGGCAGTGGTGCTGGAAGACGTACCAGTCTGGGCCACTTCAGGAAACACCCCAACGTGTTCTCCTTGCTTGTAGGTTATCGCAAAATAATCCAGACTGTGTTGGCGTGGACAGCATGTCTTTTCGTCGGTGTTTAGGATTGCTAATAGCTCCATAAACTGTTAAAAGCAAGAAGGCTGGAATAGAAGCTAATAATCGGGGCCCCGTGTTTTGAAAGCGCACAACCAAATCCATCACCTAGATCCCCGCCAGTGTCACTGATTTGGGCTAAGTGGAGTTTCTAGTGAGCCTGACAGGCAGGGGACTGGTGAAGAGAGAAACAATTAGAAGAGTGTGAAGCAAGCTGGAGAATCGCGATCCCAGCGGGCATTACACGCGCAGGTGGTGAGGTAGACAGGAGTCTGTGTGCGCATGCGCGCACTCCGGGACCGAGCTGGGGGAGAGAAGCAGCTGGAGAGGGGTGGGAGGAGGGGAGTGTGCGGGGGGCAGGGGTGATGCCACCAGGTGGCGGTACCTCAGCAGCCTCCGCTGAGCCGATCGGTCTGTTCTGGACGTGAGCGTCCTCCATCCTTGGCACAACCTTCCGGCCTCCGTCGTCGAGGGGATAATTGACCTACGAGTCCCGTAGCTGGGAAACAGCAGAGCTGGGGTTTGAACTCCTGTCCGTCTGAAGAGCCCAGACCCTTAACCTCCGGGCAGCTCTTTGCATTAAGTGGCCTCCTCTCCGGAGCTGAAAGCTGAGGGTTCAATCCTGAAATGGGCCAAGGGCGAGACCTTCATAATTCCCTTGCAGATCATACTTCAAGCTTCACGCCCTCCGAAAATTGGGGCCAGAGGTGGCCACGTGCTGGGGTGAAAGTGTAGAGCATGGCGGGCCTGAATACGTGGCCTCTTTCGGAGAAACACATTACAGTGCAACTCTCCCTAATAATGGTTTTACAAGCATCCTTTTCACAGATCAAGAACAGAACATCTGGATCTTTATAATCACTTTTAGCTCCAACTCCGGGCTTCGGGAAGTCTGATATGTGCATTGGTTTTAGATTAAAACATGACATGTGGCGTTTTGGAAAACAAAGTGAACAAATAAAACTCCAGGGGGGGATTTTTTTTTAAATGCCTTTTCTTGGGAAGTTATTTATGCTGGTGTTGTTAGCGATTTTCCTTGGATGACAAACTTATATAATTGTAGTAACATGTTTCTGAGATACAGAGGATGAAAAGCACAACAAAATATAAACCTTTCAAGTCAGCACATGAGTAACGTATATTAGTGACAGAAATGGAGCTAGGGAAAGGGATGTTAAAGAAAGAACATGGCAGATATCAGGGGTGTCCTGCGTCCTGTGGTTGTATTATATGGGATTTCTAGAAGTGAGTTGCTTACCATCTGAGTGTTAGAAATAAACCAGAACATGATCATAATATGCATCAACGTAATTTGGGTCAAGCCGGTCCTTCTAATTAAAATCTCCTTCAAAGGCTCTCACAGCATGGAGCCCTAGGAGGCGACTGTATGCCAATGCAACAGGGGGATTTTAGTTAGGATGACCTGGAATTGTCTCATCCCCTCCTTTCCCTGGTTCACTGGAAACTCATTGGTTGTGTTTTTCTCGTAATTCGACTCCGTAATGTTTGAGTGAGGTCCTTTATTCCCTCAAGTTCTGGGACTGATAAAATTCAAATTGCGTGTTGTCTAATCATATTTGTTTAAGTGCACCACCATGCAACAAACTTTACTATGAAAATGATGCCGGTGTTTAAAAAAAGAACCTGAGTTCTTACAGCCTCGATTTTGCTGGTGCTGCCCTCGTAGCTAACCTGTGTGTTCCTCCATCAAATGAGCTTGTTCAGTTAGCCTCGGTTCTGACCCTGGGCTGCACCCTGAGTCACCCGGGGTGCTTCACAAGATCCCTGAGCCTGGGTTCCACCTAGAGATACTGGGGCCATCAGTCTGGGTGTGGCAGGGGCGGTTTTGAGTCTCCCTGGGAGAGTCTCACCCTCAGCTCCAGTGGAGAAACTAAACTAGAGGATTTCCAAAGCCAGGGCTAACCCTAAAGGTCACCCGACCTCAAGGTCCTAAATGAATGTGACTGTCCCTTTCTGATTTCTAGCCTGTGTCGTATATAACTAATGTCCAAAGTTCAGTTGAATTTCTCAGTGATCCTTGTAAGAACCTCATCTAGCCCAAAGTACTAAGTAGTGAAGCATCTTTTCTGCCACTTGTAGTGTCATTTTATCAGTTCATTCATGGGCTACATGTAAATGATATCCTAATCCTGCCTGCATTCAGAATAGCAAACCACACAGAAGAGGGCTCTTATGAACAGTACCCCACGTAAGATCTATACTTGCTGAACAGCTTTTGCATTTGCTGTAAATTACATTCGCCCTGTGGCCACAGATCTTTCATCTCTCGTGAGAAACCCCATTCTTGTCCATGTGACCTGCTGGGAATTGATTTTGTTATTTTGCTTCCCACTGGAGGACTGAAAAAAAAAATTTAAAACAAAGACTGAGCAAACACTGGAGGACAAAAAAAAAAAAAAAAAAAAAAGGCAGAGATTCTTGGGATTCAGAACTTGTTCTAAATTTTCCGGGGGAGACAAAAAAAAACAGCTATTATTCTGTGAGTTTGCCTGAGGGTCAAAGTCAGGCTGAGGAGTGAAGCATCGACCTCAGTGTTGGGTTATCAGTCCCTCACCGGCAGCCCGAGACCCATCCCTGACTTGCTCAAACTAGTTATTGCTGAGATGAAATATTCCTGCTACGGAGCACTGTTTGTTCTTTGCCAAATCAGCGTGATCAAATATTTCTAAAGCTAAACAGAATGACTTATTAGTTTGCAAGGATTATCCACACCCTCCCATCAATTTAAAAAAAAAAAGGAAGAAAGAAAGAAAAGCAGCTGGGAGGAGTAGGGCGAGGCTGATTTTGTGCTCAGAAAGATGCCCTGAGGCAGCTGTAGATAGTATTGCTCTTGTTCAGCTTTGGCTGGGCTGGTGTGTTGCTTTATTAGCTCATGTTCCAAATCTGTCACCAGAAGAATGTAGTGAGAATCTTGTTTCAATCCTTTGTCTCTCACTTCTCCCTCTCCTTAGTTGGTGTCCAGCATCTACACAGCCATGATCGCCGCCGAGACTCGAAAGCAGCAGTTTTGAATAAAACCTAACAGGCTTTTCACATGATTCATAAGAAGAAGCGGTGGTGCTTATCCCACTCACCCCAGACACACGTTTGCAGGCCCTTTTTCCCACTCACCCCAAAGGTAGTTGCTGCTGAGTTTTAGAACATATGGGATCATCCTTTCTGTGGTATCTGCAAGTCTCCATTGAGGCTGGAGTGAGGGGGAAAGAGAGAGAGAGAGAGAGAGGGAGACGGAGAGCTGGGGGCAGCCCTGATTGTGTACTTGACTTTGCAATTCAGATTGGTCATCTCTGCCTTTAAAAGCTCAAGCTGGAATGCGGGGACCACACAGCCCTCCCTCCACCATGTACAGAACCCACTGGTTAACTATTTCCCTCATCTCTCAACCAATGCTGTGTTTTTAACATTTCTGGAGGGCAGTTTTGTCACCTGTGAAATGGGGATAGATACTCACCGTCCTGGCAGCAGGCTCACCTGAAGGCAGGTGGGCTAAAGCACTTTGTAAATTAGAGAACGCTTTACGGTGATGTGCAGTTGGGGGCAGCGAAGACGAGATGGGCTACTGAAAGCACTGTGTCTGCAGTTAAAGACCGTATCAGCGGAAAACGATGGGGTCAGTCGTTTATGCTCAGCACTGGGTGGGAAGGTGGTTTCCAGACGTGAGGAGATAAGGAAGAGGGCAGTGCGGGAGAGGATAGGGTGACCCCCTCTGGCTGGACAGCATCACTTAGCTGTGGCATCACTTCCCAGACCCGTTGACCTCTCCATGGCCGATGGCTTGCTGAAATGCTCCCACCGTGAGCTCTGCGTCCAGCGGGAAGGGAATTTCCTAGAGACAGAGGGCAGGTGGGTGCACCCAGCACAGCCGAGCCTTCACTGGAGGAGGGGCTCCCCCAAGAGGAAGGGTCACACGGCACAGCCTGTGTCCTCAGACGTGAGACCCACTGCCTGAGCCATCGCTGTGAAGACAGGGCAGTTAACCCCGCGGAAGAGGGAGTTCTGGACCCTTCCCTGAGCACGGCCTGCCCAGGGATGAGTCCGCGGGCTACGGGGCCACCGGGCGGGAAGGACTGCCACCGTCGCCTGACTGGCCTCTGCCCCGGCGCGGGGTGAAGGGGCCCCGGGCGGCGGCTGCGGGATGCAGCAGGAGGCAGCTCCGTGCGCAGCCGCAAGTCTGCGCGCCTGGGCGGGGCCGTGGAGGGCGAGCAGGGTCACGTGTGTGAAGCAGGCGCGTGAGGACGCGTGCGTCCCGGGGGGGGGTCGAGACCCAGCCACGCGGCACAAACGTTTCGGCAAAAACACCGAAATGCAGAACAAGGACCCGCTCTAGCCTCCCCCTTGCCATGTGTACTTTTGTCTTGAAAAACGAGTTTAAAAGGTCGGCCAGCCAAAACGTGTTTTGCTCTGTTTTTACATCACCAGTTGTTTGTTTTTCTTCCCCCCATCGAGAAACTGGTTAGAAGGACTGGGACTCGCTTGCTCTGCCCCTCAACTGTTCGGCTCTGGCCCGTGTGTGCCGACGTCACCGTCCTTTGTAAATATCGTAACGTCCTCTGTCGGTGCCGCCCGGGCCCCGTGTCCTCAGCGTGACGGGGCCGAGCCCAGGCGCCCTGCCTTGCTGCCCCTCCACGCCCGCCCGGCTGAGCCCGGGGCGGCCAGCTCTCTGGGTGAACCTCACTGCTTCCCGGGCAGCTGTGCCAGCCTCAGTCTTCAGCCCGAGGAACATGGAGGCGGCTGCTTCTAGGGGCCCCGGCTGCAAGAATCCACGAGGGGGAGGCCCATCTAGCTCCGACTCTCACATCCCGCGTTAGCAGATGTCAGGTGGCAAAGACAAACCTTAGGAGACGCCAAGGTGTCCTCCACCGCCCGACCAGCTTCTCCTCCCCTCTTCCTAGTGTGGGCTTAACTTTCCAGAAGCTTCTCAGCAGCTTCTCACCAGGGACTGGGGAACCAGACAGCCAAGCTCTTTAGAATTGGGTGTGCATTAAGAATAAAAGGACTTCTTGAATCTCCAGGGATAGGATTTGGAGTCAATGCATTTAACAACATACTGTCTTTAAAAAATATATATATATAGGATTTATATATTGACTGTAGCTTAATATGTGGATAGTATTAAATATTCTTAGTGCAATTTGACACATGGTCCAAGATATCATGTTGCTAATTTGGGAAGCTCCATAATGTATTGTTCTTTCCTTAGAGGGTTTGGGCTGCAGGTGAAAAGCACTGTGAATTCCTGCAGGTGGTAAAGGAAGCAGGGCAGTCAGAGGAGCAGGCGTCTGGCTTACATGGGTTCGGATAACCAGCCTGGTCAGAGGTTAGTGAAGACAGCCTGGTTTCTGAGGACCTCAGTCTGATGGGCGGGTAACCGGGACCCCCTGCATGGCTTCCCTTGGCCTGGGGTCTTCCTGGAGGGCAGGAGGAACGTGAGATGAAGCCCTCAGGTTGCCAGTTGAAATATTTTGGGAATTTCAGGGACAGAAGCCTGTATTCTTCATGGAAAGGTTTCAGGACCAGCTTCAGACACTTACCAGTTTACTTCCAGCTGCCATCAGCTCCCAGCAGAGCCCATAGGAGACCAGGGGACAATGTGTGCCTGGTTTGTACTTTTAAAATAGTGTGAAATTGTTATAAGACGTTGCCTCATAATACAGTTTTAGTTTAAAATTACAGAACCCCTCCTTTTTCGCAAGTGCCTCTAACTATACAGATATTAGCACGGCTGTGATCGAAAACTGTAACCATAACACAGAGATTAAATAATTTTCAGATATGTTTAAGCCTGGATCACCATACTTGATAACTTTCAATGTGACCTCAAATATCCAAAGTCCTGCTTTTATTTAAAATTTCAGTTTAACAAATCAATCATTTAAAACCTTGGATATTTTTTGCTTTCAAGGTAGACACTGAGTTGAAATTCAACATATTTCCATCCACCCCTTTTATAGCCGTAAAAAATGAGGTAGAATCTAAAGTGAGTAGAATGAAGTTTAACCTAGGCCTTAGCCATGAAAGAAACATTTAAGTAAATTCTTTGAAGTTTGTTTGGACTTCCAGTGTGATTGTCACACAGATTTTGCTTGAAAATCAACTTGGCTATTTTTTCCAAGACAACATTTTACCCAACAAAACTCACTTTGTGTATTTTAACAGTGGTTGTCTGTGTGTGTGGTTAATTTGGATCACATGTTAGGTCTTGCAAACTACCACCTTCCTGCATAAGTGTCAGAGATGGAACTGTGGGCCCCTTGACGTTGAAATCTGCTCCTCACCCTTAACTGGAATCATCTTGGCAACGAGACGCTGAACAGCTTAGGGTTACGGTTAGGGTTAGTTTAGGTAGGATTTCGACAGAAGTGAGAATCCCCCTGTAGTCAGCTTTTGTGAGAGTTTATGCTCCTAAGGGACTCTCTTGCTCCTTGTGAAATATTCAAGTGGCTTTATTTTCTTATTTGAAGATATGTAATAGGTTGAAAAATAGAGTATGTGTCTGTGACACTTAGGCACTTAGAAACATGAGCATTGTTTCCAAGAAACCTCTGGACACGCCTGAGCATTAGCGTGATGCCTAGGACTGGTGTAAAGGAGCAGAGATGGGTGGCGTGCCGGGTACCCTGCCCGTCCCGCTCTGGGCCCAGGGCTGATGTCATCAGCCACCCGGAGGGCACTGGGTTTCCCCACATGCGGCTGCGTAAGACCGCGTGTCAGCGTGGGCTTCACACAGCCAAGACCTGGGTTTCAAAGTGGCATCAGCGTGCTCTCTGCCGCCCTGGTGTGTCCTGTAACACCCAACGTTCCCACATTCTGTAAGTACTCACACATTTAGGACCATTCGTTCTGACACTGCCAGCTTAAAACAAGAGGAGGGATGGAAGGAATAGAACAATAGCATCTGCAGCTTTGGAATTTATGATTATTGTTTCATCAGATGTGAGATTCTGAATACAATGTTCCCAGCATTGCAATGTTTATCTACCAAAGGATATATGATTGTGGTATATTATTGCATTAGACCTGTTACTTTTTTATGAGACTATCTCAGCTTTATAACTCTCAGTATTTTAGTTGATAATAAGGACAACTGGAAACAGTGAAAGCCCTTTTATTCAGCTGATCATGAAGGCTTGTTAGTTTGGATTGCATGGGTACTTACAGGCCACAGTCACTTCCTTCAGCAGATACTTATGGAGGGCACAGGTGGAAAGTTCTGGGACTGCCTGGGAAGAAGGGAGGTAAAAGCAGGTGGGAAGGACAGTCCAGGAGTTGAACCTGCAATACAAAACCAGTAGCGTTTCAGAGTATTTGATATTTAGGTCACATAACATACGTTTCATGTACATTAAAATAAAAGGCCACTGGGCATGTGGGACATTATGTCAGACCTTTGTTTTAGTTGTTTATTGCTAGAACGGAATCTTCTCACTGTATCCTCCAGAACAGGGCTTGGTCTATAGGGTGCTCAATGCATATTTGTTGAGTAACTGAATGAAATAATTTGCTAACATTTAAGCCTTCCATATCTTAGAGACAGTAAAGCTGCTATAAACAAAATTGTCCTGACTTGAGGCTTTCCACGAAGAGTGGTGTTTGTAAAATTGACTTGGGAAAGTGCATCAACTCCTTTGCGCCACTAGGGGGCGACATAGTGCAGTTAAGGAATCCAGTGTCAATGACTTTTTTAAAAAGAGGTGAGTACTTGAGCTAATACTTGTGGATGTGGGTCACTGTGACTATTGAATCAGTACTGCAGGAGGAGGTTTAAAGCTATATCAGCGTATTTTAAGCTGAACACAGGATAAGCGTGTGCCCAGGTTAAAAACATATCCATAAAAATAGCCTGATAATGTGCTTAAAAATAAAGTATTTTATGAAAAGGTAGCAAGTGAAGCTTTAGTGCTTAATCATTTTCAAATCACTTTCTGCCATCCCGTCAAACTGCATATATGGTCTAATAGCAAAACAGCTGTAATGCACATGTTAAATAGAACGTTCTTTCCTCTTCTGAACAGGAAAAGATCTGATAAAAATCCATCATCTGCTGGTTTCAGGGGGGAAATGCAGCGGTTCTAGTTCTGCTAAATGGCTGTTGACTGAATATATACCTTCAAAACTGAGTGTCAGTTGCTCGCCTAACGTAGTCAAGTCTGTGAATAGATCTCTTGTGCGGAAACCCGTTGGACAACCCTGGTTAAGACAGAAACGCCCATGGGAGGCGAGGTCAGGGAGTATCTCCACTGTTAAGGACGGGGTCACAGGGACTGGGAGGGAGGAATTTTCTCTTATTATGACCTTACATTTAATGAGCATAAACTTGAGATTGGCTCAGTAGTCATGGCTGATTATTTGAGAAATTTATTCTTTTTTTTTTTTTTCTCTCCTCCTGTCTTCAGTTTGTCGTTCCGACCGTCCCGAGGTTTGGCCTCCTAATCTTTTGCAGGGTGGATCCAGGCCACCCCAGCCTCCTGCGGCAGCGTCCGTCCTCCCCGCAAGGGCTCTCGGTGGACAGAGCTTGTGGCCCGTAGCTAAGGCCTCTCGCCTTTTTTCTTTTCATGGCCTCGTCCCTGGTGGAGGGCTGATTCGGAATCAAACAGCCACGGAGCTGGAAGGAGGAGGGGGGTGGGAGGAGCAGTGCTCCCCGACGGGCTCTCTCACTGGGCCTTAAATGACGAGAATTAAGCTTCACGGGAGTAAAGTAATCGCAAAAGCCAAGCGGTTCAGGGGTTGCCAACTCGGGCTGCTTTCCCTTTCCATGGGTGACGGGGGTCCAAGGGCAGCTCTCCGCCCCTCCAGGCTCTGGCCCCGCCTGGTCCTCCCTACTTTGCCTAATTGCAAGGCCATAAAGGAGAGAGCAAGCCAGTCCCTTCAGAGTCCAGGTTATGAGGAGGGCAGAGGCAGGTTAGGGCCAGATTGAGGGGGGGAAACGGTCCTTTCGTAAACTCTGCTTTCCAAGGCTGTTCCCGAGCTTTCGGTCTTAAGTATCACCCTTCTCACCCTCTTGCTCTTTGCCAGGAATATCTAGACAGGAATTTCCTAATATCTCTATTAGAGAATCCCCCCCGGGGACTGAATAGGGAAACGCCCGATTCATGGAAACCAGAACTTGATCTGATATTTACATGCCCAGCACTTTAGCATGGACGAGGCCTTAGCTCCTCCGTTTCTCGTGACTCTGGTTTCAGCCTCTCCAAACTCCATGCCTGTGAGAAGCAAAAGGATGGCTTCTCTGTGTTCACTGGGGCTCTGAGCCATTCAAAAGGAGCCCAGGTTCACAGGGAAAAAGTTCCCGTTGGACGTGAGCACAAGGGGGAGGGCGGAAGGATGTGGGTGTCGGGTTAGTAGTGTTCTTTGCTGTAATCCATCAGCATCCTGGCTGTATATGTGGCTTCACATGTGAACGAGTGCTTGGGGGGGGGGGCCCGTCCTCCAGGTTTGCTGTTTCCTGCTCCCTGACCCCTCTATCTCGCATCTGCAGTCCACTGGTGAAACTCGGAATTCTGGTAGCGTTGGAAACTCTGTGGGGACGTATCAGATTTGGGTGACCCAGCAGGTGGACCCACTTCTGAAGGACAGACCGATGGCTGAAAGTAAAAGGAAATTGGAGCCGCGGGTGAATGTGCTGTCATTAATCACACAGACACGGTCTCGTCCTTGTATGCGTAAGAGTCCAAGGCGCCCAGACCAGAGCAGAAAGGGAAGTAAGGAGTGCTCGTATTCAGGCATGGTTTGGCTGACAGCGCAACCTCTTGATTTGAAAATACAGAAGTTTATTTTCCGGAATGCTAAGCATTGTTCCTACACCTGACCCACTGACCCCCTTTTAAGGACCCAGGACACGCAACCTATTTGGAGACAGTCAGCAGCTGTTTTTGAAGTCGGGGCCTCTGGGGGAGTCAGGATGCACGCCACATAGGTTGCTCTAAAGCCAGACGGTGCGTGCTCTCTGATGGAGCCCGGAGGGGCCGGGGAAGGCAGAGGCAAAGAGGTTTCCCTTGCACAGCCTCCCTGGCTCCAGGCCCCAGCTGAAGTTCCTTTAGCCCAGAAAGCCATCAGATCTTGGAGTCTGGCAGACTCTGCAGCCGGCTCTATTATTATGTAAATGGCCCAACTGGGCAGGCTTTTAAGAGCTTTGGCAAAGGGTAACCCTTTGTCTGCCCAAAGGTAGGCTCTGGCTTTGCTTGTGAGCCTCGAGTTTGTACGGTGAACAGTAGGTGACCTAAAAGCCAGCCAGCCCGTCAACTTGCACATGGCCTTATTAGGCAGACCGGCGGGCCAAGAAGGCTGGCGCCTGGGGACAGGCCAGCACAGCGGGCGGCAGTGGGCTTGCGTCCTGTAAGGAGCCCAAGCCCTGGAGACGTGGCCTAGTACTGCTCAATTAATTCTGGTGCAGTGATGCCAGAATAGGCATGCTCCTTGGCAGACACACTTTATGGTGCGGCTGGAAAAGAGGAGGTGACTTCCCAAAGGACAGAGGGGCATAGCTCGTTTTCCTAGCGCTCTACTTACTGTGTAGCTTGTACTGTCAAGTCCTGTGTCAGGACTTACTCGATGAAATATGGACTTAACCAGGAAATGTTTCACGGTTTCCTTTTAGGCCAGGATGTTCTGGCAAGTCAGAATCTTGGTGGCGTTTTATAGTGAGTCTTTCTAGGGGCGAGGTCACGTGCGGGGAGCTGTCACCGGGCAGCAAGGTGGTACCGTGCAAAGGACAGTCCTGGGAGCAGGGGACCTGAGTTCGAGGGCTGCCGCAAATGGGCGTAGGACCTTGGACCGGGCGCGTCCATTGCTCCCTGTAAAATGTGGGTGTGACTGACAAGCTCTGAAATGACCTCTCCATGTAAATTTCTCTCCAAATGGCGTTCCTTACACCCTCTTTGTCCTGTTCAATAATAAGGTCTTGTGAGCCTCGGTGGATGGTAGCCACAGATCAGCGCCCAACGGAAATATCTAACTTGATTGAATTTCTTAGGCTGAGTCCCTCTTTTTCTCTTTTGCATTTTTTTTTTGTTTGCTTTTCCCAAAACTGGATGCGGTAGCTAGAAACTAGGGAAGACGGCACTTTCCTATACTGAAACTTTCGTTCAGGTGTCACACGTTCTTGAGTTAAAGCAGCTGGTGAACCAGAGCTGTGGGGGACGGGGGGGAGGGACAGGATTGGCCAGAGGAGAGTTCAAGTTCATGTCTCTGGTCTCAGCCGTTTCCTTCTCTCCCGTCTGCACCTGGTGCAGGCGCTGGACCACCCACCAAGAAGGAAGGCACCTACAGCAGGTGTTGCAGCTGCCCCATCCCCTGCTCAGGTGACTCCCTCCGGAGACCTTGTGGTAGCGAAGCTCACCGGCTGCGTCTATGAAGGAGGGACTCTCCTCCCCTGGGGTCGGATTCCGCTCCTGTGTGTGGACTTTCACCGCAGGGGGAGAGGGCGTGTTTGACCTTGTTATGGTCCTTTCATCGACTTACTTCTGCTTCTTGTCCTTCAGAAAGAGGGTGAAATGACTTTCCCCCTCCTGTTAAAGAAACCCTTTTTTTTCTTTTCCTGTTTAAAGTGTCCATTTCCATCTCTGTGGACTGCTTAGCTGATTGGTCCCCCAAGGCATGGGCTGTGGCTTTGAGATACTTTTCTTAATACATAAACCTCTGACCTCTTCAAAAAGGGACCTGTTAGCTTGGTGCTGAGCTCTGCCGGGATGTTACAAGACCCTGGGACTCGATGCAAAGCTCATTGGCCAGGGGGAAAATGATTGCACTTCAAATTTTTTTGTTAACATCTTTTTTGGAGTATAATTGCTTTACAATGGTGTGTTAGTTTCTGCTGTATAACAAAGTGAATCAGCTATATGCATACATATATCCCCATATCCCCTCCCTCTTGCGTCTCCCTCCCACCCTCCCTATCCCACCCCTCTAGGTGGTCACAAAGCACCCAGCTGATCTCCCTGTGCTATGCGGCTGCTTCCCACTAGCTATCTATTTTACATTTGGTAGTGTATATATGTCCATGCCACTCTCTCACTTCGTCCCAGCTTACACTTCCCCCTCCCCGTGTCCTCAAGTCCATTGTCTACATCTGCGTCTTTATTCCTGTCCTGCCCCTAGGTTCTTCAGAACCATTTTTTTTTTAGATTCCATATGTATGTGTTAGCATACGGTATTTGTTTTTCTCTTTCTGACTTACTTCACTGTGTAGGACAGACTTTAGGTCCATCCAGCTCAGTACAAATAACTCAATTTCGTTTCTTTTTACGGCTAATATTCCATTGTATATATTGCACTTCAAATTTTAAAGAGAAAAAGATGAACTGTGTCTAGGACAAGAAGGAGCAGAGGAGTCTCTCAAGTGGGGATGTTTCCTTTATGCCCCACAAACGTGTCGGGAGAAGGGAAGAGGCTTCCCGTAAGAACGTGCAATGTGAGGCTGTGTATTAGAAGCCGCAAAAGTCTACTGCGTCGTAAGTTCCAAGACTGTTGCTTGAAGCTTTGACATCCTAGTTACGTTGAATGTGGAAGTTAGAATTCTAGCGGGTGGGCAACTGAGTTTTCCCATTTGATTTTAAAATATATGGATATAGCTTTAATGATAAATGGGTGTTTGATTTTGAGGCATAGTCACTGTTTTTGGAAAGTGAAAGTGTTGCCTTTTTCAAAGAGGAGGAAAATGACTTAATCACTGACTCAAATCGATGATACTGCTTTAACCAACTGTGTGTGATTATTCCTTAGTCACCTCGGTCAGTGATTAGCTACGGTAGCACCACAGTAAATATTTCACTGCAAATCAGTATAAATGTAGAAAGTCATATGATAATTTATACTTGTCTAGGACTCTGCAGTTACATGCTTATTGACGTGCACCGTCACAGCTGAAATGCTTCAGCTCGTGTCACTGGGCGGTTGGAAGGCCGAGAGGAGGACGGCGGAGTCGGCGGTTCTCTGTTACGGGGACTGAGTCCCTGCAGGACCCCTGCACTGGTTTCCCTCCGTTCTGCTTGTGCTCTCGGTTGGTCTAAAGCTCGTGGAACGTCCTCGCGTTAGACCCAGGAAGAGTAGCATACCTGGGAAGACAAATACACGTCCTTGATGGGAGTAATGGAAGAAGCAGGGAAGCTTGCAAAGAGTCAGAGATGCCAGGCGGAAAAGAACTGTGATGCCAGGTACAAGCATCCACCCTTGATGTGTTGGGTGATTTTCTCATCCAGACCGTGAACTGCTTCACGGTACCGACGCCCTGGTGCCTGACCTCTAGCAGTTGCTCAGCGAATCCTGTGTGACAAGAGATGGGTCCAGAGGTCTAAAGACCTCTGTCTCACCGGCTTCAAGTGGCCGGGACGTGAAGCCCGGCTGGTCACGTCCAGCGGAGACCAAGCCCCAGGAGTGCTGTGGGCAGCCAGGTTGGGGAGGGGTCACAGTCCTGAGGTGCTTAATCCCCAGAATGTGGTTTGTAGAAGCTTCTGCATTTCACTGTCTGCAGTCCCAGTTCAGAGGCTGAAATGCTAAGAGGCACACAGGCCGCATGTTAGGAGATGTCGGCCCCTCTGTGTTCCTGAGAGAGGGTTTGTTCTCTCACCGCCTGCAGACCATGCAGTGTGACATTTCAGCTTGGTGTCTGGGTGTGAAGGGGACCCGACATTTCTTTTCCTGCTTGGGCTTCAGTGGCAGCTCGCATGTTTCTTCACAGCACATGTATTCCCCCACCCCAATCCATTGCCACCCCTACCTCTGCATGGCCTGGTCGGACCCGCTCTCAGCTCCTGGATGGGGCCCCATTGAAGCTCACACCTCCTTTAACCATTGTTCTCATCCCATTTCTCATGCTTTTGTCCCCTCCTCCTCCTGCCACGTCCAGCCCTCTCCTCGCCACTCATAAGGCTCACCAGTCACCGTAGAGAAGCCTTCCTTCATCAAACTCATCCTCTGATTCTATTTCCTCACATCACAAATTGCGTGGACCAGTGGTTTTCGAACTTTCGACCATCTCAGAATCATCTGTGGCAGGGGGACGTTCATTTTATTTTTTAAAAATATAATTAAATTACAGGGCTTCCCTGGTGGCGCAGTGGTTAAGAATCCACCTGCCAATGCAGGGGACACGGGTTCGTGCCCCGGTCCGGGAAGATCCCACATGCTGCGGAGCGGCTAGGCCCGTGAGCCACAACTACTGAGCCTGCACGTCTGGAGCCTGTGCTCCGCAACAAGAGAGGCCGCGACAGTGAGAGGCCCACGCACCGCGATGAAGAGTGGCCCCCGCTTGCCGCAACTGGAGAAAGCCCTCGCACAGAAACGAAGACCCAACACAGCCAAAAATAAATAAATAAATAAATAAATAAATAAATTTAAAATATAATTACAGCTCTGTTATATACTTTTTTCTTTTTTAAAGTTTTTTGGCTACAGCACGCAGCATGTGGGATCCTAGTTCCCTGACCAGGGATCGAACCCGCTCCCCCTGCATTGGAAGCACAGAGACTTTTTTTTTTTTTAAGATTATTTATTTATTTATTTATTTTTGGCTGCGTTGGGTCTTCGTTGCTGCGCACAGGCTTTCTCTAGTTGCGGCGAGCAGGGGCTCCTCTTTGTTGCAGAGTGTGGGCTTCTCATTGCAGTGGCTTCTCTTGTTGCAGAGCACGGGCTCTAGGCACGCGGGCTTCAGTAGTTGTGGCACGCGGGCTCAGTAGTTGTGGCTTGCGGGCTCTAGAGCGCAGGCTCAGTAGTTGTGGCTTGCGGGCTCTAGAGCGCAGGTTCAGTAGTTGTGGTGCATGGGCTTAGTTGCTCCACAGCATGTGGGATCTTCCCAGACCAGGGATCGAACCCATGTCCCCTGCCTTGGCAGGCGGATTCTCAACCCCTGCGCCACCAGGGAAGCCCCGGAAGCACAGAGTCTTAACCACTGGACCTCCAGGGAAGGGAGGAGGGCCTTCATTTTTAACAAGCACCCCACATGACTCTGAGGGGCACCCACGTTTGGCATCATTTGCCTTTTATCAGGTGTGAAACTGACTCAGAAGTGTAAATATATCTTTAGTCATTTCTGCGAGCAGAGTAGAATATGTCTTCGACATCTTTGTCATGACCTTCCATTGCCACTCAATTTGTGAGCACAGGATCTGCTTTCTCGGTGACTGTTGCCCAAGGGAAAAACCACCATGAACAGTCAGGTGTCACTGACATCCCTCTTCCCCCCAGCCCCAATCAACCAGCAAATGCATTGGAACCTGTTTTGAGACTCTAGGTAAGGTCTTTGGGGTACCAGGTAACATAACCTTTGGGAAACTGCACTGGGAATGGCAGATTGCTGCATTTTTCTTGGGTTTTCACACTGAGTATTGTTGTGGAGGTGGCCATGGCATTGCTTTTATTAAGATGCCCTTCTGAGGACAAGGAAGCCCAGAAATTCTTCTACTCAGAGCTGTTTCCTTCCAGTCACTCCGGCATAACTCTGAACAGTTAGGATCTATCAGATATCAACAGCGATTTTACATGTTTACTTGTCTGCCATCTGGATTTTTAGACTCGTAAAAAATTCTCCTATCTGATGATTCAATATTTCCTAGCTTTCTGTTCATGTGAAAACCATCCACTAGTGGGTATTGAGCGATTGGCGTTCTCCGACTTCCCTGGATCATTGTAATCATGTCTGCGTCCTTCCCCTGTGATGGGGTATCCCCCTCAGTGAGATGGGGCTTGGGCCCCTGCTGCTCTAAAGAAAGGGTGCCTGCACCTTATGATGTTCTAGGAGATAGCTTCAGATTTTATACAGTAAACACCTAAGTGTCCATTTATTCATCACATCACCACGTAAGGACCCTTTGTGTGTTGGTGCCCTAACAGGTCAGAAGCATCCTTGGTGTCTCCCCGACCCGGGTCAGCATCTGTCTTTGGTCCCCTGCCCTTCAGGGGAACTGTGCCCTGGATGTCCAGCACCTGCCTACATTTTGTGTCTGTCTGTGCTTCACCTACAGTGTACATTTTTTTAAATTGTGGTAAAATATACATAACACAAAATTTACCACTTTAACCATTTTTTAATAATTTTTTTTCTTTTCTTTTTTTAAATTTTATTTTTGGCTGCGTTGGGTCTTCGTTGCTGCGTGCAGGCTTTCTCTAGTTGCGGCAAGCGGGGGCTGCTTTTTTTCGTTGCAGTGCACAGGCTTCTCATTGCGGTGGCTTCTCTTGGTGCGGAGCACGGGCTGTAGGTGCTCGGGCTTCAGTAGTTGTGGCACGTGGGCTCAGTAGCTGTGGCTCACGGGCTCAGTAGTTGTGGCTTGCGGGCTCTAGAGCGCAGGCTCAGCAGTTGCGGCTCACGGGCCTAGTTGCTCCGCAGCATGTGGAATCTTCCCAGACCAGGGCTCGAACCCGTGTCCCCTGCATCGGCAGGCAGATTCTTAACCACTGCGCCACCAGGGAAGCCCCCCACTTTAACCGTTTTGAAGGGCACTGTTCAGGGGCCTTAAGCACATTCACATTGTTATACAGCCATCATCACCATCCACCTCCAGGACTTTCTTTCTTCCCCAACTGACTTTGTTCCATTAAACACGAACTCCCAGCATCCTCTCCCCCTAGTCCCGGGTGACCACACTCTCCTTTCTGTGTCTATACACTTGACTCTTCTGCTTTTACCTCTTCTCTGTGGCATCATGCAAGGTTTGTCCTTTTGTGTCTGGCTTGTTTCATTGAACATGAGGTCTTCAAGGTTCATCTATGACACGTGTTCATAGCATGTGTCAGAATGCCATTTTTTAAGGCTGAATAATATTCCACTGTATATTTCAGTGTATATCTTAAACACGAAACTGACCTTTGTCTATTTTTCTCTTGCTCTGGAAACAGTGGATTATCCTGTCTAAGCTCGTTGGATTGTTTTCCAGCAAGATTCACTAGCTATAGATTCAAAATCGGCCAGAAGTTCAAATGATTAAATTCTCACAACAGATGTTAACATTACTTGTTTGAACATTTAATGTAAAGCATTAATAAGTCTTTTGAGAGATTGCAATAGGCCTTTTCTTTAAAAAAGAATTCTTGAATATAGCAAGACTGGCATGGTTCTTTCAACACATCTGATAAAGAAATATCTGTGAGTGGTAATATTTCTTATTGTTGAAAGTACTTTTGCTTTTTCATCTCTGCATACATGGCCTGTATTAAATTACCTTACATAATCACACAACACCAAATTTTATTTGCAGACTTGCCCTAAATATTTCCACTAACCAAAATTTACAGAGCATTTCACAATGCACACTAAAATGAGGAATCTGGAATGTATGAATAACCAGTATGTGATAAAAGGGAAATGAAAGGGCCCAAACGGTCTCCCTGCTGATGGGATTACCTCATGGCCGGCAATTCTGCCCCGGATTAAGAGTCTATGCACATAAATAAAATCCACTAGAGAAAATGAGAATACCATTTACAGCTGCTGCTAGCATACAGAATACTCCTTTCGCAGGCTGTAAAAATACATCCTTCACTTTGGCATGTCAGCCCAGCCATCGACTTTAGTAACTTATGGGAGATTTCATTAAAATCGTGTGGTACTTCTTAATTTTAGAAACGCACTGATAACTCACAATAGTGTGTATTCGGACAATCGTTAGTCACCATTTCACACCGGCCTGTGTTGCCTTAAATGTCAGGTCACTCTCCTGTGGTCTGGGGCTGCCCCAGTTGCAATTCAGGGAGCACGGTAAGAAACGCAGGGTGCCGTCGCACTGCCCTGTGCCCTGTGCCCTGTGCCCTGTGCCCGCGGGACTTTTCAGCGTGTAGATCCCTGCGTGGATTAAATAACTCGTCCCAGTGTTCAGGGCGCCTCCGCATCATTTTCTCGCTGGGTCATGACCTCACCTTTGTATTTCCCTCTTTGATTTTATTTTGGCTGCCTGCCCAGTGAATGGCTGTCTTGCCTTTAGAGATGCGTTTTAAAGGGTCAATCTAGGCTTGCATATTTCCCCCAGATCACACCGTATCTCAGTTTTCTCATCTGCAGGGGGCGATACTAGTAGGCTCTCCTAGAGAGGACCACATGAGTTAGCGCCCTAGAGCAGGGGTGCCCAACCCCCGGGTCACGGACCGGTAGCGGTCCCTGGCCTGTTAGGAACCAGGCCGCACAGCAGGAGGTGAGCGGCGGGTGAGCGAGCGAAGCTTCATCTGTATCCACGGCCGCTCCCCATCGCCCGCGTTACCGCCTCCTGTCAGCATTGTGGTGAATTCTATAATTATTTCGTTATATATTACAGTGTAATAATAATAGAAATAAAGTGCACAGTAAATGTAATGCGCTCGAATCATCCCGAAACCATTGCCTCCTGACTCCGGCCAAGGAAAAATTGTCTTCCGTGAAACCAGTCGCCGGTGCCAGAAAGGTTGGGGACCGCTGCCCCAGGGCACTCAGCGCTGCGCCCACCCCACCGTACTGTCAGCAAGCTGGCCAGGTCTTCCCCACCTCTGCCCATCATCCCACCGGGTATGGTAGAAAAATGGCTAGTTGCCAGTTGGAATATTTGGCTCTTTCCCTTTTCACTGGCTCTGTTTCCGTTTCGTCCACCATGGTGATGACTCCTAAAGAACAGCTGCCCCTTGTCCTGCGGGGATGCGTGAATGTCATCAGCCAGAGCCCTCCACAGGACCCCCCCCCCCCACCCCCGGCTCCTCAGTCTAGCCGCGGCCATGACCACGCACACTCCCTCAGGGTTTAACACCTTCACCCTTTGTCATCCGACACCTTATCTTTTGACCTTGGCAATGGAGGAGGTGACCCTTCTTACCTGGCCTTCTAGTGACATTATCCACAGCTATACAACAAGAATCATCTCCCTGGGTTTTTCCATTACGAGACATCCCTGGAGAATCTTTGACCTTTTCTTCCTGTCTCTGCCCCAGCATTCATATTCATGCTCCCCGTAATATCCTTACATTTTAGGAAAGACAAGACGACTTTAGAAGGAGGGCCCACGGGGTTAAGTTTGAGAAAGCCTGTGTTGCATGTCATTGAGGGCGTTGGCCAATCTCTGGGTCAGCTTTATTTATAGCCAAGAAATGCTTACAGTAGGCTTAGAAGAAATGGGCAGTTTGACCTTGTGCCGTCGGCCCATGGGCACACTTCCGATCATGATTTTGCCCTGGATTTTTAGGCCAGTTCTAAGCCTTGGGATCTCAGAAGGACCTATTACCTTCATCTTTATTTGTACTTAATTGTTTTGGTAATTATAGAAGTCATTCATGCCTATTGTGGAAACTTTGGAAATAGAGAGGGGAAAACATGGAGAGAGTCATCTCTGAGTTGGGAGATAATTAATGCTTTGGGATGTTTATTGTCTTTCTGATAAGGTCTGTGTGTGTGTGTATCTCACATATCATGAAAAATGTTCAAATCACCAATGGAGTTTCAGATCTGGTTTTCTTGTGTGATTTGTTTACCTATTCTTCTCCATGTCCCCCTGTGTGGGCTGGTTCCAGCTTTATACATGTATAAACACAACTATGGTAACTATCCTTCTCCTCCTTCCTTGGGTGCATTTCCAGAAGTAGAATTCCTGAGTCATTGTTTTATACACTCTTTAAAGTTGCTAATAACATCCGTACCTTGTCCTTCTGCCATGAGGTGAGGGCCTTGGGAAGGGGAGGAGGAATCAGAGACTTACCAGCCGCCTACTTGGTTCGTGACGCTCACCCACACCAGGCACACTGGCTTGTCTTTGCTTTGGGTCTCAGATATGCCCTAGTTACTCGTGTCTGGAGTCAGCCCTGGTCTTGATGAATATCTGTGGCACCAAAGCCAGACCAGGAAGTCATGTGAGATTTGTAAAAAGCAACCAGCAGCTGGCTTGCCTCCTCTTCTTGGGATCAGACTGATCTTTTTGCCAATTAAGGCCACCCGGGCTCTCGGCCTGGGGGACACCATGACCTCAATCTAGGACGAGTTTACAGCAGTGGCCCCCGTTCTTTTGTGCCCAGGCTAATGTGGGACTCTCCTGTGGAGAGTGAGAGGGTGTGGACTTCCAGCCTGGCATTGCCACACCATGAGCTGTGTGATCCTGAGACAGTGCTCTAACATTGTGCAAGAAGAAAGGCAGGTGTGGAAATGTCAGCTGGTGCAGCTGCTGCGGAGAACAGCACGGAGCGTCCTCAAAAAACTAAAAACAGAGCTACCCTGCAATCCTGCAGTCCTACTCCTGAGCATATATCTGGACAAAACTGTAATTTAAAAAGATACATGCACCGCTGTGTTCGTAGTAGCTCTATTTACAATAGCCAAGACATGGAAACAACCTAAATGTCCGTCGACAGAGGAATGGATAAAGAAGATGCGGGGTATGTATATATACACAGTGGAATACTACTCAGCCATAAAAAAGAATGAAATAATACCATTTGCAGCAACATGGATGGACCAAGAGATTATCAACAAAGCGAAGTAAGTCAGAAAGAAAAAGACAAATACCATATGATATCACTTATACGTGGAACCTAAAATATGACTCAAATGAACTTATCTACTAAACAGAAACAGATTCACAGACATAGAGAACAGACTGGTGGTTGCCAAGGGGGGAGGGATGGATTGGGAGTTTGGGGTTTAGCAGATGCAAACTAGTATATACTAGTATATACTAGCACAGGGAACTATATTCAATATCCTGGGATAAACCATAATGGAAAAGAATATGAAAAAGAATGTATGTATGTGTATAACTGAATCACTTTGCTGTACAGCAGAAATCAAACACAACATTATAAGCCAACTGTACTTCAATAAAACTTTTTAAAAATTTAAAACTAAAATAAAAATAAAAAAGAAGGCCAAGTGATCAGAAAGGCCTCTTCAGCTCCAGTTTTCCCAGACTCCAAGATTTTGGATTTACCGAGGCTTGATTCAGTTGTCTTACTGATTCCACTGTGGGACGTCAGCATCTTGGTGGCCCATCCGCAGTCCTTCTTGGTCATCTAGTGCCCCTCCAGCCACCACCCATGCGTCGTGACACGACGTGCCCAGGCCTGCGATGGCGACCTCCCTCCGCCCCTCCCATTCACACATCGATGCCCCTTGTGCCAAAGCTTTTCTGCATGCTCATCTACCGGAAACTTAAGCATTGGCTTCATTTCTTTTTAATGTCAAGATTAAAACTTCAAAAACATCCAATAAAATATTTTACTTCCATAAAGAATTGCTTCTGAGTTTTGCAGATTATAGTCCTTTGAAAAAGGAAAAGATGAGTGTTTCTAAGTGGACATAGTGGCAGAGAATTGTGTGTGTCTCATGCACCACCAGTGATTCAGTGATGTTGTTGGAAAGGAAATACAGTACTTCCCCTACACAAGAATGTTCAAGTTGCGAACTTTCAAAGATGCAAACATGCCCCCGTATGCCAGCTGTTGTACTGCACTACTATACTTTCCAAGGTACTGTTCTGTGAGATTAAAAATGTTTATTTTTTGTGTTTGTTTGCTTTCTATGTATTATTTGCGTGAGAAGTATTATAAACCTATTACAGCACAGTACTATATAGCTGATTGTGTTAGTTGGGTACCGAGGCTAATTTTGTTGGACTTACAAGCAAATTGGACTTATGAACGCATTCTCAGATCAGAACTCGCTTGTTTGTAGGGGACTTACTGTACAGCACCATCACAGTTTTAAATTAAGATATCTTCTCCCTGAAATTTAAGAAAATCACAATCACAACTTACAGCTTTCTCTTCAGATCAATAGAACATGTTCACCTACAGAATGATGTAAGGAAACGTTTGCCTACTTTGCAGCTCCCTGTGTGAAAGAGCCAGCCTAAAATAATATAACAATTATTAAATATATAATTATATTATTATTCATAATTATTATTATTTCTAATTATTGGAGAGTGAATGAAAAAATTTCACGGCTACTTTCTACTGATGTAAGATGTAGCTTTCTTTGTAGTCTTTTTTGGTTTCATATGGATGAGGTACTTAAATAGGAGGTCAAGTTGCATATCCGTAGTTTAATAAAGACTTTTGTGCTTTTTCTTTTCAACCATGAAGCCGTATTTAAATCTGTGTGCTTTGTATCCTCACTGATGGGTGAGGTAAGTCATCCTAGGAAGATCCCATGGCCAATTTAAAGAGAATATCCAAATTCATTTTATTCTGTACTGGAATTGCATTTAAGAAATTTAAGCCAGAATTATTCCATAATAATAATTCAAAAGAAACATTTAGAGTCACTTAGGATAATTCTAATTGAGAATACTATAGGAAGAGTAGTTTTCAGGAATGTAAATACTGTGCTTTATAAATTAAATTCTTTACCAAGGGTTATTTATAAACACACACATTATTCCATCCTATCTGATTATTCATTTTCAGAATCGGTTGCTTCTACAATCCCCCCTCCTCTTTTTCCTACAGCTCCTTTGCCTTCTTGGTCCTCCTTTAGCCATGGCCTGACGATAAAGTTTCTGCTTCGATTATCCAGAGCACTTCTGTTGTTCCTTGCTGAGTTTTTTTCACCTGCTCTATTTGCCATTTCATCCCAACTTTAGGAGAGTTGGAGTAATCAGCGGTAGAGGAAAAATGCCAAATGCCACTGCTGCCCCGTGGAGTGGCCAATGTGCCTTCCGTCGCCGCGCCTTAATGAATTTGCTGTATAAGTCTTCCTTTCCAAGTGAAGTTTGTCGTTTAGAAATCAGTTTAAATCAGTCTGGTTTGAAAGCAGGATATAAATTCAACGCAAATCATTTTAGAATGGTACCTCTAGCCTTTAGGAAAAGAGTATTCCATTATTTCCTATGATCATTCAGCAAACATTCACTGCAGGCCAGCTATGCAGCAGGTAAGTGTTCAGTACTAAACATACAAAGATGGACAGACTCAGGGTCGCTGCCTCCTTGGCGGGGCGGGGGTGTTGGTGAATGGGGGCAAATCATGTCTCGATCCCACCCCTCCCCTCAGGACCCTACAGCTCCATCACTCAGCAAGTGTGTACCCAGCACAAGTTGCTTCTCTAGCCCCCTGTTTCCTCCTCATCTTGTAAAGGAGACGATCGTCCTAGGCTCTCTTCGGTGCTCCTTTTGGCTGTCAGATGGTCAGAGTCTCTAATTATCGCGTGTTTGTCTTGGAGTTGCCTTATCACTGCTTAGCCCCACCAGCTACACGTTGCAGTTAAAAATCAACAGCAGACTCCAGCATTTCCGGTTCTGCATGTAAGGAGCTCGGAAGTCACCACTTCATCCCAACAACAAGTACAAAGCTGAACAGACTGAAAAATCAACAGTTCTTCTTGGGTCCCTAAGAATTGGGAAGAGCAAACCACTGCCCCTAAGATTAGAGACACAGGCCAATACAGGGAGTTGTGTCTTACTTAAAGGAGCAGAGACTCCCAAGCAAAACAATGGAGCAAACATAGTTTCTTCAACCAGTGGTGCTGGGACAACTGGACATTCACATGTAAAAAAAAAAAAAAAGAAAGAATCTAGACACAGACCTTACACCTGGCATGGAAAATAACTTAAAATGGATCATAAACGTAAATGTAAAACACAAAACTATAAAACTGCCGGAAGATTACCTAGGAGAAAACCTCGATGACCTTGGGTATGGTGATGCCTTGTTAGATGCAGCACCAAAGACACGATCCATGAAAAAATTAATTAATATGCTGAACATCATTAAAATTAAAAACTTCGGTTCTGGGAAAGACCAATATCAAGAGAATTAGAAAAACCACAGACCAGGAGAAAATATTTGCAAAAGATGCATCTGATAAAGAACTGTTATCCAAAATATACAAAAAACTCTTAAAACTCAACAATAAGAAAACAAACAACTGAATAAAATTTGGGCCAAAGACCTGAACAGACACCTCACCAAGGAATAGATACAGATGGCAAATAAGCCCTCGAAAAGATGCTCCACATCCTATGTCATCAGGGAAATGGAAATTAAAACAGCAGTAAGATGCCACTACACGACTATCAGAACAGCCAAAACCAGAGCACTGACACCACCTAATGCTGGCGAGGATGGGGAACAACAGGAACTCTCATCATTGCTGGTGGGAACGCAAAATGCTGCAGCCACTTTGGCAGTTTCTGACAAAACTAAACATCCTCTTACCATATAATCCAGCAATCATACTCTTTGGTATTTACCCAAAGGAGTTGAAAATGTATAGCCTACACAGAAACGTACAGTGGATGTTTAGAGCAGCTTTATTCATAATTGCCAAAACTTGGAAGCAACCAAGATGTCTTTCAGTAGGCGAATGGATAAATAAACTGTGCTACATCCAGTTATAACCCAGAATATTATTCAGCACTAAAAAGAAATGAGCTGTCAAGCCATGAAAAGACATGGGGCACCCTTAAATTCATACTACGTACTAAGTGAAAGAAGCCTATCTGAAAAGGCTACATACTGTATGATTCCAACTATATGACATTCTGGAAAAGGCAAAACTATGGAGACATAAAAGCATCAGTGGTCTCCAAGGGAGGGAGATGAATAGGCAGAGCACAGAGGATTTTGAGGGCAGAGAAAATGATGGGTACGTGTCATTGTATGTTTGTCCAAGCCCATAGAATGTACAACACCAAGAGCGAACCCTGTGGTTAAACTGTGATGATTATGATGTATCAATGTTACCAAGGTTCATCCTTGGTAACACATGTGGCATCTGGTGGGGGATGTCGATGATGGGGAGGGCTGTGTGGGTGTGGGGTGGGGAGTATGTGAGAACTTCACTTTTGTAGTAAACCCAAACCTGCTCTAAAAAATGTCTTTAAAGCAGGTTTGGGTTTACTACAAAACTGAAGTTCTCACGTCCTGGTGGCGCAGTGGTTAAGAATCCGCCTGCCAGTGCAGGAGACACGGGTTCGATCCCTGGTCCGGGAAGATCCCACATGCCGGGGAGCAGTTAAGCCCGTGTGCCACAACTACTGAGCCTGCGAGCCACAACTACTGAGCCCGCGTGCCACAACTACTGAAGCCCGTGCAGCTAGAGCCCGTGCTCCCAACAAGAGAAGCCACTGCAACGAGAAGCCCGCGCACCGCAACGAAGAGTCACCCCTGCTCGCCACAACTAGAGAAAGCCTGCACGCAGCAGCGAAGACCCAACGCAGCCAAAAATAAACAAATAAATAAATAAATTTATTTTAAAATGTTTTTTTAAAAAATAAAATAAACAGTGTCAGTAGAATAAGTAATACTTAAGAGCTTCTGTCTCAAATTAAAATTTTTGAACCTCTAGTAATGTCTGTCTTTTCTTTTCCCACAATTTCACTCATATGTTGTTCATAATCTTAACTCTTAACTATGGGATTTTGGCTCCCTGTTCGATAAAGTATTTCATTGAACTTAGCCAAAGCCAGACTCGGAGCGGCCTGGGAATACTTAGGAGTCTTCCCTTCTTCCCAGTACATTGAGAGTCTTTGTATGGTTTTGTTTTTATTTGTTTGTTTATTTTTAAGGCAGGGAGGTGTTGTCCTGACTCTCCCGATGGTAGTTAGGTTACAGCATTGTCTCCTAAGCAGAAGCTGTGATTCGGCCATGGCTTTGAAGTAGTAACCTCATAAATGTCCCATCCCTGGAATCCAGTCTGTTTCAGCATCCACAGGCCTAAATTCTGCTTGTAATCTGATTACGGGGTTTGAGCTTTTCTAGCCTGCAGTCTCTTGCTTTTCGTTTACTATACACTCAAGGACACCAGTGCCTGATTGCTGTAGCCCTGCGCTGTGAAAAGCTCAACCCAGTTTTGCTCAGACGGGCCGCAGGCCGTGGCTGGTTGAGAATTAGCTGTAGAGCAGGCTCTGTCCCTGAACTTTCTGTGTGCAACCATGTTCAGAAGCCCAGGGATTTCTAGCTACTCGGGAGCTTTCAAGTTCTCTGAGAAACAAGGTAAGGCGAGAGAAATGGAAAATGCACTGAAGTGTCTATTTTATAACATCGTGACTGTCTTGCATCGTCCATCTTATCTTGGATGCCCCTGTTATACGGTTCTGTTTTCTCAAAGGATACCTTAAATGTCTCATTGACTTTATAAGTTAGCTTGTCTTGTGATTGCTGAGAAACATGACTTTTTTTTTCTGTTGTAAGTTAAAGATATTGCTAAACCACTAAAGCCTTTATGGAGGAAACACTGCAGATTAAATTGGAATGCCCAAACTTTGGATTAAGTTCTGGATGTGCTGTACTTTAGCTAAAATATTTTTCTAAACCAAATGTTATATCTACTGAATTATTTCCAGTAGGCAGTGGTGTTTGTCTTTTTACGAAATCTTCATGGGAGACTGTTTGGAACAGAATGTTGTCTTTTTAGTGGCTTCCTTTTGAGCCCAGAGGAAAAGATGTGCTTTCAATGTAACTACTGAAGTGACATCTCAGATTCAGTTCACTGATTGAACCAAAAGGAAATGCTTAGGTTATCTTGAATGACACATTGGAAATTCAGCCATTGTCTATAAAAGTATTTTCTAGCCCAAATGCACGATTAGGAAGTGATTTGAACAATTGAGGCATCAGATTCAGGAATTTTCTTCTACAATATTTGATGGCTTTTATTTTTTTACATCTTTATTGGCGTATAATTGCTTTACAATGCTGTGTTAGTTTCTGTTGTACACCAAAGTGAATCGGTCGTATGCACACATATATCCCCATATCCCCTCCCTCTTGAACCTCCCTCCCACCCTCCCTATCCCACCCATCTAGGTCGACACAGAGCACCGAGCTGATCTCCCTGTGCTTTGATAGCTTTTTGAACTGAGTTCTCTTTTTCTAAACATGTCACAAAGATATTTGTGTAATTAGCAGAAAAGCCTAGATGTTTAACTGGCAATATACATTTCGTTTTTTTGTATTTCTCTAGTTGGTCGGAATTTCCAAATTCCGGGATTCAGGATGTATTTTAATGACTAATGACATGTCGGCATCTGGTATATCTTGTACCTCCTTTTCCTCAAGCTTCTGCCCCCAAATATTAAACAGTAAAAGGAATTTCCTTGGGGGAAGGAATTTCTGTAAGTGGTCTAATTGTGGTTTTCTGGGTGGACAAACGGTTGCTATATGCCAAAACCTGTAAAACAGATTACTTACCCAAAGCTGGCTATAAATTTGTCTGTGCCTGGTTTTCATTAACCAGCTCACTCGATGCGTGTTTTTGCTGGATGGGATTGTTACCAGCTGTCTTTACATAATATATGTCTTGTCTTCAAAAATAAATAAGTGGCCAATTCGATGTATCGTTATTATTTAGATCTTAATGAAGGCAATAAAAACACAGCTGAAGTGTTCCCGCCCCCCGTTCATCAACCCCTCATGTGCCTGCCCCCCACCACGCATTCTTTAAAAGCATCTCAAATATATCAGGCAGTGATGACTTTCAACCTTCCTGGTTACCTGGACCAAAATTGTTTAATTTTTTTCGCTCCTTTTTTTTTTTTTTTTTCCTGAGGATAATATCCATGTTTTTCAGTATTTAATTGCTTTGAGTTACTCTTGTAGCCATAGAGAATTTAAATGATAGCATTGAACTATGTCAGAATTTTTTTTTTTTTTTAACCCATGGAGTATCTTGGCTACTGTTAACCAAAACCAAAACCAAAAAAACTTGCCTAAGTAAAATGTATGTGGTGGAATTTGCTTCATAAAGGTGTCCTTTTTGTATTCATATTTCTGGTTCATGGTTTCCTTTTTCTTAAATGCTCTCAAAGGGAGGCTGAAGAATTTTTTTTCCCATTGGAGTTTTTTTTTTTTTTGGTTGTAACTGACTGTGTGGGTATTTCAATCTTATATTATTTCTTTCCCCTTAGATTTGAACAAGAAAAACTTAAGCCTTGCTGGATTCCCGCGTCAAAGAATAGTTCCAAGGTAAAGTAGTCTTTGCTCAAGGAATCTTAAGTTTTGAAGATTTGTAAGAGCTTTTGAAATTATTCTCCTACATTCCTAATTCATGAGTTTTAAATGTTTGAAAAAAAAATGTTTTTTCCCCAGAGTTTGACTTGTTAAAACATGCGAAGCGAGCTGACTTAGTACACTCAGCTAGCAAAGATTCTTTTTGTATTTAATTCTTTTTATGGGGACTATTTGCAAAACCGACTATTGGTATCTCTATAATTACACACTTGTCAAGGGCTATTATCTTTTCTGTCTCATACCTGCCTCTAAGCATGGGATGTCCTTTTTGCAATCTATCCCTCGAGTAAGGGAGCTCTTCATTTTTTAAGAAAGGATCTATCCTGCTCCTCCTCCCTCTCTCCCTTCCTTCTACCCTTTTTTCTCCCCTTACCTCCCTCCGTCCACCCATCCACACACTCCTCTGTCCAGGTGAGCTCTTGCTGCCTGGTCTCTTAACCTTTCTGCACTTCAATTCCATTGGCTGCAGGATATTATGGGTGCTAATTTGATTACCTGATGCAGTACATCATAACTGATATGAGATAATACAAAAATTAAAGTTTGTACCAAACAAGGCAGCTGTATCTCAGATGCCTCCTAGTACATCGCTATCCCTAACAGGTTTTGAGATTTTCAAGTAGAGGCACAAAATAATTATCTCTTACACACCCAGGTGTGGCTTTCAACATACACTTTATTATGCTGGAAGGACCCAACCCAGATCTACCCCTCATTCCACTCGGATGCTCTTGTTCCTAATGTATTACGTAAGGCATCATTTCTTTACTTAAAAAGTTTGTATTTCAGTAGCATTGGGATACACAGTTGTGTCACCGCTGTCCTCGCCAGGCTGAGCCTGGCTCTGCATTTGAAAATGTTAGCATTGACCTTGTGAACGCACTGGATGGGGTAAAGCTTTGATGAATTGCATGCACATCTTAGTGTCAGGCGAGGAGGCAGTTATCAGTAAGGTTGTCTTACTTGACTCGTGAAATCTCACTCTTCTAGTGCTTGACACAATCTCCCGTATTTCTCATCTTCGCCATCTTTTTAATAGAAGCTAAGGCTTATGTCTTAGTTTGTTCAGGCTACCGTTGACTGGGTGGCTGATAAACAATAGAAATTTATTTCTCACATCCAGAGGCTGGAAGTCCAAGATCAGGGTGCACCGTGGTGGGGTGAGGGTTCTCTTCTGGGTTGCCCACTGCTGATTTCTTTTTTTTTTTTTTTTTAATTAGTTTATTTATTTATTTATTTTTGGCTGTGTTGGGTCTTCGTTTCTGTGCGAGGGCTTTCTCTAGTTGTGGCAAGCGGGGGCCACTCTTCATCGCGGTGCGTGGGCCTCTCACTGTCGCAGCCTCTCTTGTTGCGGAGCACAGGCTCCAGACGCGCAGGCTTAGTAGTTGTGGCGCATGGGCCCAGTTGCTCCGTGGCATGTGGGATCTTCCCAGACCAGGGCTTGAACCCTTGTCCCCTGCATTGGCAGGCAGATTCTCAACCACTGCGCCACCAGGGAAGCCCCTAATTTCTTATATCTGCTCTTAGTGGAATGGGCCAGGGAGCTCTCTGGGTTTCTTTTTATAAGGGCGCTAATCTCATTCATGAGGGCTCCACCGTCATGACCTAATCACCTTCCAAAGGCCCCACCTCCTAATATTATCACCTTTGGGTGTCAGGATTTCAACCTATGGATTTGGGGGAACACAGACATTCAGACCACAGCAGCTTCATTCCCGATATGTCCCTAGCAGGTTGGTTTAGCTGTAATAGGCCTAATAAGTGACTAAGAGAATGGAAGAACAGGAAGGGAGTTGGGAAGGAAAAGTGTGAACTATGAATGCAGGTCGGTCACTTCAGTGGAGAGGGACTCAGAGGACACAGCCGTTCTAAAACGGTGTTATTTCACGTGTACCTATTAAAACAGTGGCCCCCTTGCTATGCTCCTAAGTGTAAAATGGGCTGGAAATACAAGAACCTGCCTCCTTCAAAGAAATCTAGTCACCCAGACACCAGAGGTGAAAATATGAGGTAATGGATTTCATCTCCCCTATCTTGTAACTTAAACTTCAATAGACGAGTGAGCAGATGTCGGGGAGCCCTTCACTGTGTGGATACTGAACAGTTATAGTAATACTGTGTCCCACATTGTGTAAAAGATAGAAGGTAATAACAGCAGAATATCCTGCTCTCACTTTAATAAAATTTCCCCTTGTTGCTACTGCTGGGCATTTAACTAGGTTAATGGGACACATTAAAAAAAAAGAAATTATCATAGAAGCAAAGGGCAAGCTCTTTTTAGATTACTGAAGCAGAAGGAAAGAGCTAGAAGCATGAAAAAATTAGTCATGAAGAGTGAGCTCCATTTCAGAGGAGGTGAAGGTAGGTAAGACATAGTAAAGGTGTTTCTTCATATTAGAAGCTTTTTAAATTATAATTCCAAAAAATGAAGACTGTATGTAGCATGTCTTCATTATATATGGAGAGAGAGTTTCATGCTGAAATAGAGGATCCCACCTGGAGCTGTGGCAACCCACCAAGACCCACAGAGGTTGTCCAGGCAGAGACCCCTGGTCCCCGAGTGGGTGACGATGAAGAAGAATGCAACCCAGCATCCAAAGCTTAGGTTTGGAGTCACCAGTAGTGTGAGCTGAGGATGGGCCCCACCGGTAATGCTGCTCTTGGGTGCCTCTGATTCAGAAAAGCAAGAGGACGTGCTGTTAGGGCTTTGGGGTAGGGGCGGCCTTTGTAAGTGTCTCACCAGCCGTGATGATCAGAAGGGGTTACTCATTCACGAAGAGTCCAGACTTCTTTACCAGCGTGTCTTGCCTGCATTTTCACTGCTGCCTAGTACCCTCGGGTGTCGAAAGTCCAGGGCAGAGACGTGACCTTTTTCAAAACGTGGTTTCACGTTGATTTGGGGGATCTTTTTTTTTTTTTTTAATAAAGATTTTATTATGTAGGTCTGGAGACTTCACCTATTTTTTTTTTTAAAGGATACCTTTAATTTATTTATTTATTTTTGGCTGTGTTGGGTCTTCGTTTCTGTGCGAGGGCTTTCTCTAGCTGCGGCAAGCGGGGGCCACTCTTCATCGCGGTGCGCGGGCCTCTCACTATCGCGGCCTCTCTTGTTGCGGAGCACAGGCTCCAGACGCGCAGGCTCAGTAGTTGTGGCTCACGGGCCCAGCTGCTCCGCGGCATGTGGGATCCTCCCAGACCAGACCAGGGCTCGAACCCGTGTCCCCTGCATTGGCAGGCAGATTCTCAACCACTGCGCCACCAGGGAAGCCCCGATTTGGGGGATCTCGCGTCAGTCACAGCTCTGTGACAATCTTAAGTCAGGGCCATTGGTTCCGACCCATCCTCCTTATTCTTTCCACCTGCTCATCTGCTTCCTCAGAAGTTAGCAGCCATTTGGTGAAAATAGGAGAGAGAGGCAGTAGAAGCAAGAACAAAATGTGAAGATGACCATGTGGATTCCAATAAGAAAAGTTAAGCTCGAAGATGGAGACTTGAAAAATGGAATACTTCATAAGCAGGCAAACATATACATATTTTCATACATGCATGCCAGGTGGGCAAAGGTAATAAGGAGAGATGTTTTCCCAATTATATGTTATTCTAAGGAAGAAAGAAGGAGAGGAAGAAAGGAAGGAAGGGAGGGAGAAAGCAAGCTTATAACTGATGTTATTAAATGCACGCCCTTCTAATTAGTCTCAGTATTTCTAATGCTCTTGGCCCCATCACATCAACAGTGTGTAAAATGTATACATAAAACACTTCAGAGTGAGTCATAGTAGACATTTGAAGTATTTTACTGGAGCCATTCCTTCATTCATTCCCTATACATTTATTGATTTTTTAAAAATATTCTTAAAAATCAGCAATTTAAAATGAGACACTTGTAATATGTTCTGTAAATAGGAAAACAGGATAACATGAGAGAAAATAACAGAGGTGCATAATATAGATTCGGTTCTGGTGGGACAGACACTGGGTCAGAGGGTTCTTTCTTAAGGAAACAACCTTAAACTGAGACCCAGACCAGGAGTAGGACTCAGCCAGGATGGAAGGAAGCAGGAGAGGTGAGAATTCAGGAGGAAACAGCATTTACAGTGAACCACGTGAAGAGGCCAGAGAGATTTTCCTAATGTGCTCTGGTTTTCCATTGGTTTCTGACCACCTGTAAGAGGCTGTCCTTCCCATCGGCACAAACACATTTGTAGTTTGTTTCAAGAAAGTAAGTGCGTGTGAAGCCAGGGGTGTAGGGTGATGGCTTGTGAACCCCACTCTGTAAAAGTTCAGCAAAATGTTTAACTAGGGGGTAGTTTCTTAGTCTTTATTAGTGGCTTCGTTGAGCTTTTTGATGAGCAGATGAAAGGGGAAAGATAGAAACACAGATGTTTATTTTTGAAAGTATGAGATAATATATTTGTACCCCAAGGTCAATGGCCAGAGGAGCTGAATATTTCAGGGGCTGCATCATTTCATTGTAATACCGGATTTTTTTCCTGAGATTTTCATTTCCCAGAGACAGTACAGAACTTTATCCGGATATTTCGAGCAGTTAAGTAGTCAGTTAAAATAGCGTTCCATTCCTTAAGTAGGGTACCTTTCTGCAGTTGTTTAAATTTTTAGGTTTAGACTACATCATACCTCTGAAAAAACACTGAGAAGAACTGTCTCTGCATTACGATTCACTCTTGAGAAGTCAGGGCTAATTCCAAGTTTCTGACCTAAGCAGGTGTCTTAGGATCTTCAAGGCAACTGGAGTGTGGTTTACAAAGACTACTCATTCTCAAGACTCTTTAGTGAATGATGTGAACGTGGCACTCGTCATCCATTCCCATTGCACATTTATAAGCAATAACTAAGATTTGAGATGAGCTTGGCTCTAGGAAGATGGGACGGCCATATTTTGGAACGTGCAGGCGATCCTTGACATTTAATTTAGTTTATGTATGGGATATAGGTAATCCACGCGCACACTGACGTGGAACGCACAACACTTCCTCAGTCTCCCCTCGGGCCTCTGTGGACATGCACCCCTGCTAGGCACAAGCACAGAGGACCATCAACAGGGAAGGTCAGCTTCGCACTGGGTGTGTTTACAGGCCTATTGCCGCCTCTCCAGAGGTGATCGTGTCGCTGAGGAAGATGAGTTTCCTGTTTCCCTAGGTTCGTTTTCTTCCTGCGAGGCAGCAGCTCTGTCTCGCCGAACTCCAGGCATGTCCCCACGGAGACCTTGAACTTGTGGGTACCGAGTCTTGGGGCGACAGCACACAGTGTAGGCACAGGAGCGAGATGTGCGCCTCCTGTACTGTTCTTGCCGCATGGGCAAAGCCTCGCACGGTTTCATGATCTGGAAGCCGAGGCTGACAGTAGTTCCAGGGGTGCTGGGACCGGCTCGCACCCCTCACCCCCAGCGAGTGTGCCCATGTGCATAGGTCACTGAACCATGGGGGAGCTGGAAGAGCGGCAGTGCCGGGGGAGTGTTTACACCACCAGCAAATGCTGCCAAACAGGTGCTTTGCGGGGCGGCGGGCAGGGTGGGCGGAGGAGGGAGCCGGTTGTTAAGCCTGCATCTGCACAGCACTGAGGAGTTCACACCCCAGAGGGTCTTGTGAAGCTAGTTCCTACCCGGATAGGATACGGATACGCTTCCTGTAGAAGGCAAGTGCGAAGCAAGTGCGAAGCAAGTGCTCAGTTCCTTTCTTCGTCTCCCCTTTTCGTTTCTTGTTTTTCCCAGACAAGTTCTCATGAACCTTTCAGACCTCTTCACCATGCTTTGATATCTTGTTTGTTTGAAGGCATTTGTTACTTTGATTTCAACCCAGAGGAAAGCATGTAGATCACCTAGACAAGTTGCTGATTTTCTGAGGAAGGGTATAGCACAGAGAGGTTGAATGAGTGATCCAAGCTTGCACAGCTCTTGGTGACTCTTGAAGAGGTTGTCGGTCTGAGCCAAGGCATCCGACTCCCAGCGCAGCAATGTTTTTACTCCCCTAGGCCACACCCCCGCCTATGCTGATGTAATTATTTAGCTGCACCCAAAAATCATATTAACAAAACCATAAATAATTGAAAAAAGCTACCAATTAACTCCCCCAAATAAAACTTTTCACTTGTAATCTACACACACATGTTTAACTATGTATAACAGTAGCATAATTTTTATGTTCTGCACTGTTTTGGTTCATATCAGATAGCAGGGTTTAAAATGACTCTAAACATTTTCTTAATGGAATTATTTTTTAGCTTTCAGAAAGAGTTCTTGCTTGAAGACAAAGAACCGCTTGCTAACCACAAAAGAGGAATCGATGCTCAGCTTTTAGCTGCCCTCCCTAAAGGTGAGGCTTCTAGATGGTTGACAAGTGTACAGGGCGTGCAAGTGCTGTGTGACCTGACTTTCTTGGAGGAGGCCCCTACACTAACCCCCAGCTCTGCTCTCCTCTGTGCACCTTGCTGTCTCTTCCAGGAATCAACCTCAAAGGACGTCTCTTGTTGCATGGTTAGACCTCACCTTCCCACAGGTTCCCTCCTTTCACTTTAGGTATCCTCAGGTTTTCACTGGAGGCTGGTGCAGAGGATGAGAGAGGGGTCCTACAATCAGCCTCACCTCATCTGTCTCCTACCTCTCACCTTCTCCACGGGTGGTGGGTTCTGCTCATTTGCCCATTTCTCATCTGTCCACCCCCTCCCACTGCTTCCAGCCCCTGACGCTTTCCAGAGCTAGGAAAGGCATTTACACTTGATACTTTTCAGCTCCCAACTGGGCTACACACTGGGCAGGCAGTGCAGACTGCATCGGAACATCTCTCTTCTTACCCAAGTCGGTACTCACACGTTTGGTGCATTCGTATTCTCATTGGGTAAGACGCATACGCAGTCAAATATTTGCATCAGCTACCAGCCCACTGCGCCTAGTTCTGCCCGCGAAATGATGTGAACATTACCTGAACTTTGTTTCTACCAACTGTAACACTAACGCAGGGGAGTACCAGCTCACAAACTGTCTTCATCCCAAATGAGCTGTGTAACCCTTACTTCAGAGGAAACAGCTTTTCCAGCAATCCCACTCCTGGGCATATACCCAGACAAGAGGAAAACTCTAATTCAAAAAGATACCGGCACCCCTATGTTCATAGCAGCACTATTTACAATAGCCAAGACATGGAAGTGACCTAAATGTCCATTGACAGAGGAATGGATAAAGAAGATGCAGTACATATATACAATGGAATATTACTCAGCCATAAAAAAGAATGAAATAATGCTATTTGCAGTAACATGCATGGACCTAGAGATGATCATACTAAGTGAAGTCAGACAAAGACAAATATCATATATCACTTATATGTGGAATCCAAACACTGATACAAATGAACTTATTCACAAAACAGACTCACAGACATAGAAAACAAACTTATGGTTACCAAAGGGGAAAGCGGGGGGGGGGGGATAAATTAGGAGTTTGGGATTAACAGATACACACTACTATATATAAAATAGATAAACAACAAGGACCTATAGCACGGAACTATATTCAGTATCTTGTAGTAACCTATAATAGAAAAGCACCGAAAAGTCATATATATATATATGACTGAATCACTTTGCTGTACACCTGAAACATTGTAAATCAACTATACAACTATACTTCAATAAAAAATAAATTAAAAAAAAGAAGAAACAGCTTTGGTGGAAGGTCAGAATTTTTTTCTATTCTGAAAAAAACAAAACCAAAAAAAAAAAAAAAAGCAGCAACAAAACACGTGAGATCAAGCCCAGAAGAAATTAGACCAGAAAAAAAATAGTCTTTTAGAAACGAAATCCAGTTTATACAGGCCCACTGGCAAATTCGCATGCATCCTGAGGAACTGAATGGGTTGTACAGCTGGACGCAGGGTGAAGAAGATGGATACTTGAAGGACCCCAGGGATCTGGCCCGGTGGAAACAACTTAAACAGGGAAATTTTTCAATTTTCAAGTACTTAACAACACTGTCAACTGAAATGGAGGCTTATTCTATGTTGCTCCAGAGGCCAAAATAAGAAGAATGTCTAGAATTACAAGGAGGCGGGTGAGATTTTGTGGGAGGAAGAAAATTCTGATAGTTCATAGTACCTAGAAGTGAAATGCACGGCATTGTGATCTCATTCGTTCTCCATTAACTGTTCAAGTCAGGTCATAAGCCACGTAGTCAAGGGTAGGACAGATGCCATGAAGGGTTCCCACCTGGAACCCCAAGTATGAAATGGAAAGGCCCTTCTAATTTTTTAAGACTGTTTGTGAAAGACAAACTCAATTTAATCTGAGCCAAATGTAAAAGTCTATGAAGATGATCAAAACAAAGAATAAGAATGAACAACTTGATTTTAGCAATAGCTTAGATTTGACTGATTAGGGAAAGTTATATAAAGCTAAAGTTTTCCCTCTTCCTCTCTCCCCTGCCCCCAGTTCCTTCTCTCGATGAATAATAGACAATATTAAGATCATAAAAATTAAGAACAATGTGAGAGCCTAGATTCCTTAAGGTTCAACGACTTGGAACTCTACATATAACAAAATTTTAAAATGCATAAGCTTATTAGCCAGTTTTATTAAACATTTTACCATAATTGGTAATAAAAATCATGATTTTCACCAATCAAAGGTCATTAACTTTATGTACTCACCAGATTTATGTTTCTAAATTAACAAGGTCTTTAAAACATGCTTTTAAAGTATCAGAGTCCCTCTTCCCCTGAATTTCATCTAAATTCCCATAGTTTTATTTTACAGTCTTTACTGTTTATCAATTTGGGCAGGCATGGTTGCAAAGACCCAGGTATTACCATTGAGCTTTCCACTTCCATGTTCGTTATTCTCTCGGTTCTTAGCAATAGCATGTTAAAAATAGGAATTGATTATGACTTTTAATGGCATGGAGTTTCATGTATGTTTATAAGTTTACAGAAGTCTCTTGCTGTTCATTTAGTGAGGGATTTTTGCTTCCGTGAAATTGAGCACTAAAATGATCATTGATTTTTCTCTAAGGAACTTCCTTTGTGTATCACAAACAGGTAATCAAGGGATTAAGACCCTTTACCTGTGTAAAACTTATGATATTAAAATAGATTTTCCATTTAGGAATTATGAAATGGACCAAATGTGTGACTCTACTTTTTTTTAACAGTTTCATTGAGACATAATTCCTATACCATACAATTCATCCATTTAAAGTGGGCAGTTCAGTGGCTTTTGGTAGATTCACATAATCGTGCATTGATCGGCAGAGTCAATTTTAGAACCTTTTTATTTTCCCCAAAAAACCCCCTCTCTTAGCCATCAGGTTTCCCCCTCATTCCTCTAGGTTTGTGATGACTTATTTTAGAAGTTGCTGGTCTTTATATTAGTGGCTGCCATCCAAGTGTAAAAGTTAAAGGGGATTACTCCTGGGGAAGAAAGATAAGTCTTCAGAATATTTTGGATCTGGCCTGTGGTATCAAATTCAGGCAGGGAGAGAGCTGTTCGTGGCAGTCCCCCTGCCACTTATATTTCTTTGGAAGATTCTACTGTACTCAGGCTTGGGAGACTGAACTCAACAATAACTTTACCAGAAAGCCTGTTCTCAGAACTAACTGAAGAAACCATGTTTCCCAAGAAAAAGCACTTAACAGACCCAGTTATCCTGAGTATGCGCATTATATATTATTACAAAGTATATGAGGCAGTTAAATATTTTTATAAAGTATTATAGCCCTGATGTCAAAGTCCCTTAAATTGCCTTACTTGGAAAATGACCAACACAAGGCCCATCAGAAATAACTGAAGAGGGCTTCCCTGGTGGCGCAGTGGTTAGGAATCTGCCTGCCAGTGCAGGGGACACGGGTTCGAGCCCTGGTCTGGGAAGATCCCACATGTCGCGGAGCAACTAAGCCCGTGCTCCACAATGACTGAGCCTATGCTCTAGAGCCTGTGAGCCACAACTACTGAGCCTGCGCTCTAGAGCCTGCAAGCCACAACTACTAAGCCCACGTGCCACAATTACTGAAGCCCACACGCCTAGAGCCCATGCACCACAACGAAGAGCAGCCCCCGCTCGCTGCAACTAGAGAAAGCCCGCGCGCAGCAACAAAGACCCAACGCAGCCAAAAATAAATAAATTAATTTAAAAAACAAACAAACAAAAAAAAGAAATAACTGAAGAAATAGACTCACAGAATCCATATTGCTTAGACAAGGGCAGCAGACTAAAATCACAGGAATAATAAGGGTAAAAGTCTCAATGCACTTGAAAGCAAAGTAGAAAATTTGTTACAACAGAAGTTAGATCAGCTGTGCTAGTGTCTGTCTGGATTTATGATGATGAATATCACTGTTTTCTGAACCGTGTTTTAGTTATATACATATGACACAGCATACTATCAATTGAATTATGGCTTTTGAATCTAATTTTTAAAAAATTCTTATTCCTTGTTTTGAGGAAATAGACACTGAAAAATTTAGAGGTATAAAGGGCATCAGGCTGCAACCTACTCTTAAATGATTCAGAAAGAGTAATATGTAAATATGTGCATTTGTATGCATGTGTATATACACAAAAATATACATATGGAGAGACAAAAAGAGGGTAAAAAAGTCAATCAAATGTAGTGACAAATGTTAACGTATGAAAGATGTCTTTTAATTTTTCTGAGTCTGAAATTATATAAAAATTTTAAAGGAAGGAAAGCTTTTGGGAGATTATAAATAATAATAAACTATATTCAGGACTGGCAATCAGAAGATAACAATGATAGAACAGTCCATGGTCTCTATACCTGATACATGGAGTGATGACATGTTTCCGCAGTCAGGGCAATTTCCATGATTTTTTAGTATTAGCTTCTTTTCCAGTGCTTTATAATAAACCCAACCAAAACTAAGGGGGGGGGGCGTGTAATAAGGACTGCACGTGCCCGTATGAAGGTTTTCTGTTTCCTGGAAAGGAATGAAAAAAGTACACACACACATCAGCCATTCAAGTAAAGCATGCTTCTCTTTTATACAACCGACATGTTTTCACATGGAATAGGTGTACCAGAGTAATTATGTTACATGTGTGTTTTACTAATTTTGCTTTTAAATGGTAGACTTGGAGAAAGGGAACCAAACTCCAGATGTCTCTCTGTTCCTTCTTTTCGCTTTCCACACCATTTCTTTTCTCTGTTATCTCATGTCCGTAGGAGTGAGGCAGGTCTTGGTCCTTAAGAATTAATTTGTTAGAAAGAATAGACTGAGAGGTAACTTATTTACTGGAGGGATTTTTTATTTTCCTAGAAGAGTCACTATAGATTTCCACGAAGAATTAACAAGCTCACGGGCCCATTTAAAGTATAGCTTGATTTATGACCTTATTTTGTTCCTCAGTAAATGATCAGAGAGGACTCTAAGGTTATAAGCCTTGAAATGGTTTTGAGCTTGGATCTAGGCTTGATTGAAAAGAAAGCAGTGCTGGGCTAGTGGTGTCTGTGGTCACCATAACCCAGGGTGTGGAGGACATCTAGTAAGCAGGCTGCTTATGTGTTATCTTTGTCCCCTCTGTCCTGGGATCAGGGCAGGATGGTGGCATCCCGAAGGCGGCTTTGGAATCATCTGGCGGCATTTTTGTGGTGTTGCGCCTGGGGTTGATTTGGCTTTTAGTCGGGGACCCAGGGATCCTCAACATCCTACAGAAGAGGCCTTACAACCAAGAAATTTCCCACTTGAGAGGCCATTAGCGCCCCATGGTGATCTGTGATCCGCTCCAGAGCCAGCACCCCGAGACCTGTGTGTCAGCTCAATATTATCCTCAGACGCCGTCGACCCAGCAGTGAATGACCATCGGACGGCAGTGTTCGCTGGTGGGTTGCCCAGCCTGTCTTGCCCAGAAAAGGACAGTAGGATAATTTAGCTCCCCTGCCCTGTCCCTCTCTTTCCTCTCACTGCACCAGACTTCTTGGGGTTCAGTTTCTATATTCTGACCGTCAGTCTGTCCCCTTCTCATACTGTCTTAGTCCTCACAGAATATCGAAGCAGGGCGGTAAAGGCGGTAGGAAAAGGATGGTTTTGTAGCGGATGGGACGTTCACACTGTCTCCCCGTTCGTTGACCTTTCCTTCCGGATTATGGGAAGTAAGAAATGTCAGGAAGGAGCGTGTTGCGTAGCTTTTTCACTGGATTTTTCTTTAAGTGTTTTCAGTTGCATAACTTCTATAGAAATTTTTCAAATTTTAATGAGAAAGAAATGACTTTCAGTCGCAAATGAGCCCCAGAGAAGCCTACTTAATTTTTCCCAGTGGACATCACATGCCGCCCTGTGTGCATTACATTCATATCTTTCATGCTTGTTCTTAGTGCATTTGGATGGTTTATAAACAACAGAAATTTATTGCTCACCGTTCTGGAGGCTGGAAGTCCAAAAGCAGGGCGACAGCGTGGTCGGGTTCTGTTGAGGACCCTCTTGCTGGTTGCAAACTGCCAGCTTCTCATGGCATCCTCCCATGGTGATGGGGCTTGGGAGCTCCGTCGGCCTCTTTATGAGGCCATCGGTCCCATTCATGAGGGCGGACCCTCATCACCTCCCTAAGGCCCCACCTCCTCATACCTTCACTCTGGGGGTTAGGATTTCAACATATGAATTTGGGGGGCGGGACACACACACATTCATACTGTAGTCTACCTAGTGGAAATCATTTAGGAGAAAAGGCAACATGCCATTGTACTACTCAGACCCTATTCGTATACTCCATTTCTCAGTGCTGGGTTGGGGGCACGGGTTTAAGACAAACTTCTCAGAGTCCTTGGAATTTGGTTTCAACCGCTTCTGGAGCAGTTTTATGAAAGATACAGCTCCATTCTCTGCTTTGGGATTTAAGTAATTCATCGGTACTCCTCCTCGAAAACATTTTCAAAATGTGTGCTACCAGCCACGAAAGTTTTATCACCATTGTCTCACTAGAGCTCATTTGTTACCTGGGACGCTAGTCTAAGCCACACTTCCTCCAAAGGCAGGAGGTACCATGGTCACCAAACCCTTGCCTTCCGCACCGGAACACGAGAAGCCAGACGTCCACCCCCAGCTGCTCTGGTGCCTGCGAAGGCCACCGGACAGAGAGACTTGTGAAGCCAACTGTCTTTTGAAAACAGTCAATCCAGCTAACTGTTCAGGTGGCTGTCATTTAAAAATAAATTAATCAATAGAAAGATGGCTGGTATCTCTGAACACAATCAAAGGACAGTATAAAAGTCGTGTGTGCACGCACATGTGCGGTTTTGACTCACTACCAAAAATAACCACTTAGGGACTTCCCTGGCGGTCCAGTGGTTAGGACTCAGCGCTCTCACTGCCGTGGATCGGGTTCAGTCCCTGGTCGGGGAACTAAGATCCCACAAGCCGCACGGCAGAGCCAAAAATAAAAATAACCACTTAAAAAAATCAGATGGAAATTGAAGCAGCTGAAAATTAAATTCCACGCATTCATACCCTATCCTGTGAGTTTCTGCTTTGACTCAGCCTTGCAAATGTTTTGTGGGCCCCAGGGCTGTCACAGCTGTCTGTTCCTAGGACCTCAGTGGGAGCTGGTCAGATGAGCCCTTATGAATTCACGTGATTGAGGAGGAGACGAGGAGAGAGACCTCGATTCTCTGCCAAGTTTGGCCATTTCTCCAGAGGAACCATTGTTTGGCCTCTCCGTGCAATATCCCTGTGGCCAGTGTCACAGGAGGCCCTCACAGCATCAGCAGAATGCTCGTCTGACCGTCCGGCGTTGCCGGAAGAGTAGGGGTCGTTACCTTTTCCATCGTCCACCTGAGTTACAGCCAGGAAGCAAATGTTAACGTTTCCTTCCAGGGAAAGCCTGTAAGGGGAGGCCTAGGAACTGGGTTAATCTAAACTGCAGTTGCTCGAGGTGTGCTATGTCAGGCACCGTTAGAAACCCTACCAGGTAGTTACAGACCTTTACAGGTCAGTGATGGGTGACGTAGGAGTGGTGTGAGCTCCTGACTGGTGGAGCTCGCTGATAGCACACGGGGATTCAGAGTACTTTAGTCTCTCCTTTTGCACACATTTGCAGTTTTGCATGATGGAAAGCTTGAAATACTGTGTTAAACCTGATAAAACTAAAAAACAGATAGCGAGATTTCTGCTGGCTAGAGAGAGAGATTAACGGGTTAGGCCTCCTCTGGCTCCCCTGGATGAACTAGAACTCACTCCTATTACTCCATGGTTTTACTTCTTAGACCAGCCTGTGACGTGTGTGTGCGTGCGTGTGTGTGCGTGTGCATGTGCGTGTGTGTGTGTGTACACGTACTCATTGGGCATCTACCTCCCCCTATTATAAGACAGTCTGCAGGAACTGTGTCCGTTTTGTGTATCACTGTTGCATGGGAGCCATGAACAGAAATATGAGTTCCATAAATAGATGTTGCATGAATGAATGAATGAACAAAATGAATGCATGACGACTAAATACTGGACTATCTTTTTCTTCTTTTTTGTCTTATTTTAGTTGCAGAATTAAGAAAAATCTTTGAACCAAAGAGGAAAGAATCTTCAGACATGAAAAGGTAAGGTGTTCGTTGTACATAATTAGGAAGTAGAAGAGTTTGCAAAGCAGTGTCCAGTGTTGCCTGAGAACTGATGTCCGTGGCTCACCACGCCTTTGTTGGTGTCTTGCACAGAAAAGAAAGAATTGCCAGGCGCCTAGAAGGAATTGAAACTGACACGCAGCCCATCCTCTTGCAGAGCTGCACGGGCTTAGTGAGTCATCACCTGCTGGAGGAGGACCTGCCCAGATACACGCGCGCCACAGACCCAGCCAGCCCTCACATCGGTGAGCTTGTGGCCCGGTGGCCCGTCATCAGCCTTTTCTATCCAGCACTCCTGGAAAATGAGATATTCCAAGAGAGTGAATTGTGTATAGATGTAATGTGTATTAAATCTGTTTGTTCAAACCAGCAGCAACACCTGTGTCAGCTCTGCCACGCCTCCCAGGTGTGGTCCTCCAGTGTCACAGCAGTGAGAAATGACCCCCCAGTTGGGTAATTGATGACCAGTCATTTGTCTCCCACACCTCCACCCCCTGCCCCAGACCATCCCAGGGCAGGAACTGTGTCTCTCTCTCCATCCCCTCAGGGCCCCAGCTGTCAGGGACCCTCAGGTTTGTTTGGGAAAGGGCTGAGTAAAGCAGGCATCTCTTACAACAGGTTTAAATAGAACGCCCAGATGCCCAGCACAGGACAGCGTTGCTCTCGGCAGGGAGCCGTGGAAGAGCAAAGCTGGACCTCGAATGCCTGGGGCTCTTACTCTGTGTGTTTATGCAGCAAACATCCTATTTAAATTATTTTAATAGGTGCAATTTTAAATGCATTGTGCATTTATTTCATATTAAACAGCATGTCAAACATGACTTAGGTTTTCCTTGGTTACCCAGACGTTGGTGTAGCATCAGATAGTCCGCGTGACCTTGGGAGAGGGTGACGCACGTGGGGCTGCCCTTCCTGCCCTCCCCGTCCCTGGCTCTGCGGCTCTGTGCTGCTGCTCTTATATCCAGGGTTTTCTGGTTCCTTCCTCAGAGAGAGATGCTGGTCTCCCTTCATGATGTGATAAGTTTGCCTGTCTCTACAGTTTCTGGTTTTCTGTGGTCAGAAAACTAGAGAACTAAGATTCTTTTTTACATACGTGAAGAAGCAAGAATAGACAGAGTACCAAGATATATGGCCAGAAATAAACCCTAGTGTATATAAAATGTTAATCCATGTATTATATGATCGTTGAAGCATCACGTGATGTTAGAAAAGGAAGAATTATTTAATAAACCGGTAATGGGAAACATGGGATAGCAGTGGGGAGGGACTATGTCCCCTCCTCACTTCCTACCCAACACAGAAATAAGGTCCAATTAATCACATGATTAATTTTAAGAGAATAATGAAAAACAGGAAGACAAAGGTGAATATTTAGTTCCAGCTGAATGGAAAAGGACTTTCAAAACACTGAAACAGCTGTAGAAATCACCATGACCAGGTCAATTGACTTGACTACATAATAATTAACATCTGTGCTTCAAAGAAAATCTTCGACTTCACAAAAAATAAAGGAAGTTTGAAAATATCCATGAAGAAGATAAAGAGCTCATATTCCTGTAAAATTTTACACAAACCAATAAAAATGACACTATGAATCAAAAGAATATAGAGCAATAAGCTTGACCAGATATTCCAGAGAAGAAAAAGATAATGATACAAATGGCTACTAAATAATTGAAAAATGCACGCATCCTCTTTTTCTAGTAATCAAAGGCAATTTTTAATTTAATTAAAAAAAATTTTTTTGGAGAAACATGACATCATGATAAACATTTTTTAAAATGTGGAACTATTTATATAAATCCAAAATAGAGATACAAAGATGAAGTACAACAGATACAGATAGATAATAAATTATTATGTGAATATTTGATAGTCTCATGTATAGTTTTAGATATTACATATGTGCTTTCTTTCCTAAATTTTTTGATTGAAGTATAGTTGATTTACAATGTTGTGTTAATTTCTGCTGTACAGCAAAGTGATTCAGTTATACATATGTATACATTCTTTTTCATATTCTCAAAGGCGATTTTTAAAATTAACACTCAGTGTTAGTGAGAGCATACATTGCAGATTCCAGTGTAAATCGATTCAGGCTTTACAGAAATTAATTTGACAGTCTAGCACGTGTCTTTAAATGATGTACCTACTGATAAAGCAATTCCACTTTTATGCAACTATCTTTTGTAATAGTAATCAGAAAATAAGATGGATTAAAAGTTAGAGTCAACTTAAGTGCCCAGAAATATGAGAATGGTTAAATTGATTCTGGAATGCCTATAGTGTAAAATATTATGAAGCCTTAAAATAAAATGATGTCTTCAAAATAAGATTTCCAAACTTAGAAAAATGTTTTATGTAGGACATTAAGGTTACATAAAATATGAGTTATTTTATATAGAAAAAAAAAGAAGAAATCACTTATATAAAAGACTAGAAAGAATATATAGAAAAGTTTAGCAAATTATCCATTTATTTATTACTGATTATTATATGTTAGTGATTATTGGTGATTTGGAGGTGAACTTTCCTATGTTTTCACTGTAGACCTTTTCTACATCAAGCATGCAGAGTATAATTGGAAAAAGCCACTTCTGTTAAAAAAAAAAAAAAGAAAAAGAAAACGAAAAACACAACCACACCTGGCGGATGTTGACATGGGCCATTATTGTTATGGTTACTATCAGATCCTGTGTGGTTTCCCACGAAACCACTATCCATCACTCGTCAAATTACAGCAGTTCGAATATCTGTTATCTTTTCTAGAGGAGTCTGAACTCGTCCTCTGGCCTCACACATGAAATATTAAACTCAAAAGCAGAAAAGTAAATAAATAAAGGGAAATAGGCCCTGAACTAGAGTGAGGCCTGTTGGGACTGAGCTTTAGCTGAGGCCGTGCTTGACGCAGCTCATGCAGCCCACAGAACATCACAGCCTTTATGTATTTCACTGCAGACCTCCAACTTCTTCAGCATCCCAGGTAAATCATTTTAGGCAGCTACACGTAAGTGAGAAATTGGACCTTCACAGCCTGGGCACTCGGAGCGTATTGTGTACAGAACAGAGTAGAATAACCACATTTTATTATTTGCTTGAAATCTGTGTGTGTGATCTTCTTGTAGGCCGATCAAATGAAGAGGAAGAAACTTCGGATTCTTCCTTAGAAAAGCAGACTCGATCCAAACACTGCACAGAATCCTCGGGCATCCATGGTGACCCCCCCTACGGTTCCAGCATCATGGACACCCAGAGCCTAGAGTCCAAAGCCGAAAGGATCGCCAGGTACAAAGCAGAGAGGAGACGGCAGCTGGCAGAAAAGTATGGGCTCACCCTGGACCCAGAAGCCGACGCCGAATCTCCATCTCGATACACCAAGTCCAGGAAGGACCCTGAGACTGCTGAGAAAAGGGGAGGAAAAAGTGACCGATCTGCCGAGTCCAGCAAAGATCCGGGCGCTTCCTACTCCAGGACCGAGGTCCCGGGGCTCAGGAGCTGCATGGCTGAGTCCAAGGACCACGCCCTCCACCGGCGCGATGGTGTTTCCGACGCAGAGGTGCTGCTCAACGTAGAAAACCAAAGACGAGGTCAAGAGCCCAGTGCCACGGGGCCAGCCCAAGACCTGCTCCCCGCGGGGGAGGGCTCCTCATCCTTCCCGTTCTCCGGGCGAGACTGCGCCCTCGGTGAAGTGCCAAGGTCCCCAAAGCCAACGCACAGCCTGCCCGGCCCGTCACCTGGGCAGCCGGCCTCTCCGAGCCACTCCACAGGTGACCTGCCGCTCCCCGCCGAGGCTCGAGCCAGGTAAGCGCTGACCCGCGGACACCCGCGTCCCCTCTGCCACTGCTGTGTCTGGGATCTGGGGTCCCTCAGCGCTCTGCGGAAGGCTGGGCTCACCGCAGAAATAATGCGATTTATGGTTTTTTAATTTCCACAGTCTCAGCACAGGTTCTACCGAAGCAGAAAGCTTCCTGGTCTTTTTTACTTATTTAATTCTTGGTATGTTCTTTTTTAAAAGGATAAATTGAACAGGTGTCATGGGGACACACTTTCAGGACCCTTTTTTTTTTTTTTAACATCTTTATTGGAGTATAATTGCTTTATATTGTTGTGTTAGTTGCTGCTGTATAACAAAGTGAATCAGCTATATGTTTACATACATCCCCATATCCCCTCCCTCTTGCGTCTCCCTCCCACCCTCCCTATCCCACCCCTCTAGGTGGTCACAAAGCACTGAGCTGATCTCCCTGTGCTATGCGGCTGCTTCCCACTAGCTATCTGTTTTACATTTGGTAGTGTATATATGTCCATGCCACTCTCTCACTTCGTCCCAGCTTACCCTTCCCACTCCCCGTGTCCTCAAGTCCATTCTCTACGTCGTATGTTCCTATTATCACTTTCTTAACTGTTTTGGGTTTGTTATTGTAGGTCTTTTCCTTCTTTTGTGTTTCCTGCCTAGAGAAGTTCCTTTGGCATGTGTTGTAAAGCTGGTTTGGTGGTGCTGAATTCTCTTAGCTTTTGCTTGTCTGTAAAAGTTTTAATTTCTCTGTCAAATCTGAATGAGATCCTTGCTGGGTAGAGTAATCTTGGTTGTAGGTTTTTCCCCTTCATCACTTTAAATATGTCCTGCCACTCCCTTCTGGCTTGCAGAGTTTCTGCTGAAAGATCAGCTGTTAACCTTATGGGGATTCCCGTATATGTTATTTGTTGCTTTTCCCTTGCTGTTTTTAATATGTTTTCTTTGTATTTAATTTTTGATAGTTTGATTAATATGTGTCTTGGCCTGTTTCTCCTTGGATTTATCCTGTATGGGACTCTCTGCACTTCCTGGCCTTGATTGACTATTTCCTCTCCCATATTAGGGAAGTTTTCAACTATAATCTCTTCAAATATTTTTCAGTCCCTTTCTTTTTCTCTTCCTCTGGGACCCCTATAATTCGAATGTTAGTGCGTTTAATGTTGTCCCAGAGGTCTCTGAGACTGTCCTCAATTCTTTTCATTATTTTTTCTTTATTCTGCTCTGTGGTAGTTATTTCCACTATTTTATCTTCCAGGTCACTTATCTGTTCTTCTGCCTCAGTTATTCTGCTATTGATTCCTTGTAGAGAATTTTAAATTTCATTTATTGTGTTGTTCATCATTCTTTGTTTGCTCTTTAGTTCTTTTAGGTCCTTGTTAAACGTTTCTTGTATTTTCTCCATTCTATTTCCAAGATTTTGGATCATCTTTACTATCATTACTCTGAATTCTTTTTCAGGTAGACTGCCTATTTCCTCTTCATTGGTTTGGTCTGGTGGGTTTTTACTTTGCTCCTTCATCTGCTGTGTATTTCTCTGTCTTCTTATTTTGCTTAACTTACTGTGTTTGGGGTCTCCTTTTTGCAGTTTGCACATTCGTAGTTCCCATTGTTTTTGGTGTCTGCCCCCAGTGGGTAAGGTTGAGTCAGTGCGTTGTGTAGGCTTCCTGGTGGAGGGGACTGGTGCCTGTGTTCTGGTGGATGAGGCTGGCTCTTGTCTTTCTGGTGAGCAGGACCACGTCCGGTGTTGTGTTTTGGGGTGTCTCTGAACTTAGTATGATTTTAGGCAACCTCTCTGCTAATGGGTGGGGTTGTGTTCCTGTCTTGCTAGTTGTTTGGCATGGGGTGTCCAGCGCTGGAGCTTGCTGGTCATTGAGTGGAGCTCGGTCTTAGTGTTGAGACAGAGATCTCTAGGAGAGCTCTCGCTGATTGATATTACGTGGGGCTGGGAGGTCTCTGGTGGTCCAATGTCCTGAACTCGGCTCTCCTACCTCAGAGGCTCAGGCCTGACACCCGGCCGGAGCACCAAGACCCTATCAGCCACACGGCCAGGTACGTGGGGAGTTTCTTGCCTTTTGGGAAGTGTGAGGTCTTCTGCCAGCGTTCAGTAGGTGTTCTGTAGGAGTTGTTCCACATGTAGATGTATTTTTGATGTATTTGTGGGGAGGAAGGTGATCGCCATGTCTTACTCCTCCGCCATCTTGAAGGTCCTCCTCATGACCTTTCTTCTTACGTGTTTCTCGTTCGCCTTTAACAACTGTCTTTTTCTTTGTTTTTCTGTGATCATACCCAAGACTTTGGGGCGATTGTTTGTGTTGCAGTCATTTAAAGTCACGAAGCGGAAGGACACCACTAACCAATTTCCACTGGGTCTCAGTTTAGGGTATGAAGTGTGACTGTAATATATGCTGAATATAACTGTAACATATGTTTTATAAGTATATTGGCACGCTAAGAAAACAGCTGTGTATACGAGCACCTCATTGAAAAGATCAGCCAGTAGGAGAAATCGCTGTGTCATAGGGTCAACCTATGGAAAATCAGAAAAGGAATAAAATCAAAAAGTCAGATGCCAGAGAGGATATGTGTTTCTTTCTCAATTTAAATATCTAAATTTAAATTTAAGTTCAGTTTAGATATTTAAATCTAATAAGTGTGATGACTAATTAAAATGCAATCTACTTAAACATCCTGCATAACGGTTTGGGGTAGTTGTCTAGACAGACTCCGACGTGTATTTTTCAGTTCAAACAAGCACTAGCTTTGCAGGTGAATTGAGGAAGGATGAGAACCCAAGATAAGGCCAATTTATTCTGGAAAAAAAAAGGATGTTGGAAAATACTACTGTTTATTCCACATTGGAACAGAGCAGTAAATATGGTCAGCTTCATATGGCAGTTATATATCTAAAGCGGCTTGTTTTAGTTACTGAAGTATATTGACCTCAAGACCTGTCACCACTTGCTTGATCATCTATACTAGAATATTTAGGGATATTAGTTTCTAAGAGAATTCAATAGTATGGATCCTGATTGTATTTTGAGGGCCTTTGTTCAGCCTTTGAACTTAACTGCTTGAAATTTAGGGCCCTACTGTCTCGTACTTTGAAAGGTAAGTCTGTTGTTTGGGAAATTTGCTTTTCGTAGTAGAAACAGTGTTTTGGGATTAGTTACCCTCTATCAAAGCAAACTCTTCATGGGCTGTGTGAGCAGGACAAACAAACTTAACGTCGCAGTTTGGTTACATGGGTTAAAAAATAATGAGGAATCTAATTTCTGATTGCCATATCATGAAAACTGTTTATTATCATGGTGTCTAGGTTAACCGTCTAGATCACATATAGTAGATGAGATTTTGAAGCAATTGTAATAATACTTAAAACCATGTTGAGTATTCCAGGTAAAATGACAGGATTCTTAATAGTTCTCTGTGAGTTAAAATCTCAATATTCAAAAATATATATCACTTAAAATCTTAAGAGCCCATCTCCTTCTAGGTTATTTGAAGAGGCATGTTACCTGGAAATTTTCATAAGCCTTAGCCTGACAGCACCTTACTTTCATGGAAGAAAGGCTTTAAAGTATTGAGAAATTGTAAAGGAGTTCACAAGGAAGCACGTGCCTTATTTTTTTTGAAGCCACTCAAGGCATACAATTCTATGACTTACAGGCAAAGAAACACAAATCATTCCATACATATAAGGAAAATACTTCAGATGTATTTACTTTAAAAAAGGATGGAAAATAATGTGTGACAGGTATGATGTTAAAATAGCATTGGGATTTATTTGGCAATGATACTATTTACTCACCTTTTAAAGACGGATTTAAATGGATTAACATTCTACTAGTTGTCCTTTCTCTAGAGCCAGGAAATTCAGGTGTCAAAAGGTCATTGTTGTCTTACTTCCATATGGAGAGAAGAAAGACAAAAAATACTTTGTGAACTAAAACAGTAACCAAAGAACCCTCGGTGACCCAGTAACCATAAGTGAAAATAAGATGGTGTCTGACCTGGAAATATGTGACAGAAGTTTAGAAGATTAGGAATGACCAAAAAACATTATCTACAAATGACAAAACAGTTGAATACCATACTTAATCATGGATTTGTCCTGTCACTGAAATGGAATATTTTTCTCCCTGCTGTATTTTACTCTCTCATCACCTAGCTCTGCCAGGGTTTGGAACTATTCATCTCTGAATTAAGTCACTCCCATTCCATCATTTCATTTTGTGCTCACAAGAAAGGGGCTCTTTGTGTTTCATTAATTAAATAGGAATACATCACTCATGAATTATAACATCAAAAGACTGCCCGTGGTGTCCTAAATTTCAAATGTGAGCCAGATATCGAATGCATAGTTTTTGTATATTCTCGTATATGCTAACGCAGAAATATATGTACACACAGAATAATCATTAGTTCTCACACTGTACTATACTGATTTTAAGCATTATAAGCTCAGTAACAATCTCTAGGGCAATATTTAGCTGAGTAGTAAGTTTATTTTAGAATTATTTAATGTTCAGTTTATATGATAAAGAGCATATGTATGTGTATGTGTGTACCTTAATGTATGTATGTGTATGTATGTTAGTCACAGGGTCTTCAGTTCAGAAATCCTGTTAGTTTCCCAGGAAGTCAGGTGAAAACATTGTTCTGTAGCGAACTAAGAATGTACGTCGTAACAGAGCAGCATATATATATACCACATCATATATAGGTGTGTCTGTATGTATATATATATATATATATATATATATATATATATATATATATATGCTATATTATATCAGTAATAGAGCATAAAACACCTCCCAACCGCCATTCCCCAAATCCTGCCAAATCCTGTAAGTCTGGGATTTCAGGAACTATGTTTTCTGAAGAGGTGGTGTTACTGATATGAACCATTCTTTGTTACTTCAGCCACTGTGAATTTTAGAATAAAATTCAAAGGGATCGGGGGCCTATGAATTATTATTCAAAATTTTTAAAATCTGAGCTCTATTAGAAATCCTAAATTCAAAACTCTTGTTGAATTTGCTCCTTGGTGTATCTCTTACTATTAAAAGCAGTAAGATGTACCATCTCGGTTACTTCTGTGCGTGAAGGGACTCATTCACTACCCCGAGTCCCACAGCTGCTGTTCTCCTGAGCGTCTGTACTTCCCTACATGACTGGAAAGAAGAGAATCACACCTAATTTCCTAGTGGTGACCTGCTCTGGAAAACCCCTGTTTTTGTTTGTTTGTTTGTTTGTTTGTTTATTACTCTACTGGGATCCCCATCACACCTTCTCCCACGTAGCAAACTGTATCATTCTTGGCCAGAAAATGATGATGGGGGTTTCATGCAGAGCTGATGCTGACATTTGACCGGGGGTAGCCACCATTGGTGATTGATGGTTTAGACTGGGCTTCCCTGGCACTGGAGCATTGGCCAGGAAGATAGACCAGGGTATCCTCCAGAATGATCTGTTTCTGCAACACTGTGACACGCAGACTCTGGCCAACTAGGAAGGAAGGGGGATTATGCTGCAGTCTTTCTTTCTTTCTTTCTTTTTAATTCAAAAAACTTTTATTTTGTTTTGTTTTCTTTTGTTTTTAATTTTATTGAAGTTTAGTTGATTTACAAAGCTGTGTTAATTTCTGCTATACAGGAAAGTTATACATTCAGTTATACATATATTCAGTTATACATATACATATATTCAGTTATCCAGTTATATATGTATATATTCTTTTTCATATTCTTTTCATTGTGGTTTATCACAGGATATTGAAAATAGTTCCTCGTGCTATACAGTAGGACCTTGTTGTTTATCCATCATATACATAATAGTTTGCATCTGCTCATTCCAAATTCCAGTCTGTCCCTCTCCCTCCCCACCTCCCCTTTGGCAACCACAAGTCTGATCTCTATGTCTGTAGGTCAATTTCTGTTTTGTGGATGTGTTCATTTGTGTCATATTTTAGATTCCACATATAAGTGATGTCATATGATATTTGTCTTTCTCTTTCTGACTGACTTCACTTAGTATGATAATTTCTCGGACCATCCACGTTGCTGCAAATGGCATTATTTCATTCTTTTAGGGGTGCACGTATCTTTTTGAATTAGAGTTTTTTTTTTTTTTTTTTTTTCTTTAATTTATTTATTTTATTTTATTTTTGGCTGTGCTGGGTCTTCGTTTCTGTGCAAGGGCTTTCTCCAGTTGCGACGAGCGGGGGCCACTCTTCATTGCCGTGCGCGGGCCTCTCACTATCGCGGCCTCTCTTGTTGCAGGGCACAGGCTCCAGACGTGTAGGCTCAGTAGCTGTGGCTCACGGGCCTAGTTGCTCCGCGGCATGTGGGATCTTCCCAGACCAGGGCTCGAACCCGTGTCCCCTGCATTGGCAGGCAGATTCTCAACCACTGCGCCACCAGGGAAGCCCCTGAATTAGAGTTTTTTATCCTTTATTTCTGATTGTTTGGGCATCTCCCAGTGAGAGGTTTGCATCTGAAAACCATCTCCAGAGCCTGAAGCTCATTGTTTTGGTTAATTAGAGAAATGCTGAGGAAGGCAGCTGCCTCTGGACCATCTGTGTTCCTGGGTCAGCTCCTGTCTCTCCCAGGGCAGGAAGGTTCCTAACAAAGACTCTGCGTCGGGGCAGAATGTCATAAGAACAGAGATCTCCAAGGATCTACTCTCTAAAGAGACTGCTGGGTGCTTCTCACGTGTCTGTTTTTGTATCAGCACAGGATCGCTCTCACCTTTCAATCCCTGTATCCCCAAACATCCATCCTTGCCCTGTTCTTCTAGCTTTGGGCTATTTTTATGGCTAACTCATTGCCATTTTTTTCCATTTTATTCTGTTTTCACTGGCAAGTATCCATTTCTGTCCATTGAAAGAAATAAGACTGTGTCACCCCAAATACTAGCTGGTATGTCCTAAAAATGCAAAAGTCTGCCAGGTTTTAAAATGTAAAATTTTGCCCGTGTGCTTGTGCCTTTGCACATTCATAATATTCATGAATATTAGCATACATATTCACTGCTAATGAATACAAAGAAATCATTAGCAGTTTTAACAAACAAACAACTTTCAGCAAATAAACTTTTAATTTTAATGAGATGCCGAAGTTAATAACTGTTCTTCCTAAGCTGAATCATGTTTTATAATTAGGAGCTGTTATATAATTAGAGCTGGACACCCACAGGGTGAAACTAATTTTACTGTGCTGGATTTGACTTCATTTTGGTGGCAGGAAGCGCTTTTTCGTCTGTTAACTCTTAGGGGTTATTGGGAGTTAAAGCATGTCATCATATTGTATACTTAGGGATACAAACCCAGAGCAACTCCTGTCTTTGACAACTCTGGGTGAATTCTTATTTCTTGGTGATACAATTCTCTGCCAGACAGCTGCCACATCATTAAAAAGTTCTGTTACACTCAAGGTCACCATCTCATCCACAGTAACCCTATAGCTCTCTCCCGAGAGGTAACCTCTGCCCTATGGAGAGCTGGCTCACCCCAGGACCCCACAAAATAGATATTCTGTGTTAAAGAATTGTAAACTCTTAGAACCGGAAGTAACCCGGGAGATTATTTAGTTTAAAAATCTATTTTATACATGAAAAAAACTCTGAAGATTAAAGAACTTAAGGAACTGGATTAAGACCATATAGCTGAGTCCATGATCCGGTCATTCAAGGTCTCCGAATCCATCAGAGTTCTTTCCATGACACGCTACTCTTGTTATTAATGTCAGTTCTATTTTCCATCATAGTGGAAAAGAGGGTTTGCTGTTTTTGCCCTTTGAAGGTTAGAAACTTTAGGAAAGAAGATCAGGGATATTATAGAAACCATTTATGTGGATTTACATAAGGTATTTAAAAGCCTCATCCTCATAAACAAAATGAAAACATGTAGTCTGGGGGGACTCAAACTCAGTAGATATCTGTCCATCCACCCAGACCTCAGAGGTCTTGATTTATGGGTTAATTTCAGCTCTGAAGTAGTTTAAGAAAACTATCTTGTGCCAGGCACTGTGCTCCTGGGTGGGCATGTCATTTTTTTTTTAAGTGTGGGAGATAACTACAACACAGTGAGGTAGATAAGGTTACAGAGCTCAAGGCTGGGTGCCATGGGAATACCAGGATGAGGTATTCAACCTTCTCCCTTGGAGAAGCGGTCATAGTTGAACCAAGTCCTTAAGGATGTGGTGAGTTTGCTAGACGTGGAGGGGAGGCTGCTTCAGGTGACCTAGAAGGAGGGGGACGGGATGAAGCAGGAGAGCCGGGTGGGGACCAACCATGGAACATCTTACGACAAGGCACTTGGCCTTCTCCTTGTGGACAGTACAGCGGGAAGTGTCTGAAGGATTTTAAAACAAGTATGCTTGATGATGTACTTTAGAAAGATCGCTCTGGAGGAGTGTGGGGGATTGGTCTGAAGGAGAATTGATTCCAATCAGGGAGGTCACTAAAGAGGTGGTCGCAGTTACCCAGGCATGAGGTGACGAAGTCTCTGGTTCCCAGTTGGGCTTTGTCCTTAACTTGGTCCTGTTGGGCATTTCACTAGATGATCTGGGAGATGCCAACGATAGGGTGGTCAGATTTCTGGAGGAGGGACTGTGTAGATAAATTTGCTGATAGAAAAAAAGAGAGAGAAGGGAGAGGGAGGGATGGAGAGAGAAGAGATTAGACGGAGGGTGAGAGAGAGAGAAGGAAGAGAGAACAGGAGCATGGAGGCAAGAGAGCACATGTACCTGGAACGATGGCTGGAAACTAACAAGATGAAATTTAAGAGAGTCCTGTATTTAGAAGGGGAAAAAAAATCAGCGTACAAGTTCAGGACTGGGGAAACCTGATTTAATAGAGGTTCATGGGAAACAGACCTAGAAGTTTTAGTTGACAGTACGTTCTTTATGTGACTGCCAAAATGGCTAGTCCAATCTTAGGGGACGTTAATGAACATGAACTGTCAATAGCACAGGTGGCCCTGGTCCACCTGTGCTCTGCAGTGCTCAGATCACATCTGGGGATCTCATTCTCCTCGGGCTGTCAACCAATGAGAGCACGTTCAGAGAGTCCACCTTCCCATCTGCCTGCTTTCTTGACCTCTCCAAATTTGTATAACCTTCTCTCTGTCTTAGTAGAAACCAGAGTCATTTTGGGAGTGTCTTACACATTCTCTGGTGCTTAGATTCCCAAAGCAGTCTGTTCTTCTCATTATCAGATTGTCCTTTTCCCAGCACGGTTATAAAGCTGAAGCTTGAATTCGTACGGGGAGCCCTAGTGTTACCAGTCTGGCTTCTGGCTGATGATGATTCTGCCAAAAGGGGGAAAGGAGAGAAAGAGCTCAGGAACCAAATGAGGTGTCTCACAAATGTAGCTTCAGCTGCACCTCATGTCTCAGGAAGAGGGACATTTAAATGCCCAACATCCTACAACAAAGCTGACACACCCAGAAAAGGATGTTCACGATTTTGTCAGGATTCCCCCAAACATGGCGCCTTGAATCTGGTATTAAGCCAATCTGTAAGATTGGTAAGGATGATCTCAGTGATAGCATTGCTTTAGCAGAAGCCTTACAGGAAGGGTAGATATCATGTCTCAGTCACTTTCCTATCTCCTTCCCAGCATCTAACACATACCAAGGGGCTCCATCAGTCATTTCTGAACGAATGTTCTGCTGTTTTCCATGTCTTCATAAAGTGTCAAGAGACAATAGCAGTGCCACCTGAAATAGCCAATCTGCAAGTGGTTTATCAGCCCACAACATATAAGGGACTTGCAAGGAATGTAAGTCTTGGGTCATTTCCTTCCTCAAGAAAGTTGTGCTGGGAAGAAGATGTCCCTGAACTGCACAGCGGACTCAGGGATGGTCATTTACATTCTGGTCCAAGCCTTTCATCTAACTGTGGACCAGTGACCCCAATCAGCGGAGTACACTTGGAGTATAGAGCTTGTACTACCAGGCTCTTTCCACTTTGTCTGGGCGTAGAATCCTTGTATGTGGTCTTGAGTCCACATAAATACCGTTCAGCTGTGAGTGGGGATCGTGATACGTGAGCCAAAGAGCCGCTGGCTGCGTTGGGGGCCTTGTCAACACGGTCTCCAGCCCCAAAAGGCTGATTCTAGGCTGGTCTCTGACCAAGGCAGTTGAATCCCTGCATTACTTTGGTTGGTTACTTCATTAGAAGCCAAGCAGGAGATGTGGAAACCCAAATGGATCTGGGAACAGGAAACTTGATCCCCCTCAGAAGGCCACTCCAGCCCCTGCCGCAGACTCAACCCTTCCCTCCAGCCCTCTGTCCTTTCACCCTTTCTTGGCCGAGATTGCAGCATTTGGCGTTTAGCACTGAGATTAGCCCGGAGGGAGCCTGGAAGAAATTGGTTATCTCACATGTTTATCTTGCTTCTGCGCCAAGAAGACTCTATTTCTACCTTTTGATTACTCAAGAAAGCTTCACTCTATAATCTGACAGTGAGATATTTTTAAAAAATTTTTTGAGGTAGAGTTGATTTACAGTGTTGTGTTAATTTCTGCTGTATAGCAAAGGGATTCAGTTAAACATATACATACATTCTTTTTCATCCTCTTTTCCATGATGGTTTATCACAGGATATTGAATACAGTTCCCTGTGCTGTACAGTAGGACCTTGTTGTTGATCCATCCTGTACATAATAGTTTGCCTCTGCTCATCCCACACTCCCACTTCTTCCTCCCCAGCCCGCCTTGGCAACCACAAGTCTGTTCTCCATGTCCCAACAGTGATATATTTTTAAACTGAGGTATAATTTACATCAAACTGCACGTAGTATTTTAAGGACACAGGCTGGTGAACTGGGGAAATGTGTAAGCATTACCCCCGTCCAGAGAGAAGAAGTTTCGTCACCGCTGTGCCTCTGTCCACCTACATCGATCCTTGACTTTGTAAGGACCTCACTTAGCTCTCATACATAGGCTGGTAGTGTCATATATTCAACTCATTATGTTTGTATGACACTAATCCTTCCCACTGTTAACTTTTTAACCGAGCGTTAATTATTAAAAAGTAGTTAAGCATAATGTTAAGAGACACAAAATAACAGCATCCACGCGAGATTTAAACAACAAAGAGAAAAGAACCCATGGTTTCATTGCCACTCTCCAGATGTGATCTCTTTTTTTTTTTCATATTTTAAAACACTCACCTGCTATTATTATGCCTTCATCTGTGCATGGAGTGCTCTTAGGATTTACTCTTAACAACTTTCATATATAAAATACAGCAGTGTTAATTATATTTACCACGTTGTACATCCTGAGAACTTATTGGTCTCATAAGTGGCCTGATAATTTTTTAGGGCAATACTGACCAAGGTTTATTCTGATTAATGAAGGTTATATTCAGAAAGTTGTATAGCGTATGTCACAGTTTGCAAAGCATTCTATCGTACAAAAAGCATTTGAGCCTTAAAATGACTCTGGGATGTAGTCATATGAGTTACTAACTGATGATTTTCCAAAGCAGGCATCCATCGCTCTCTCTTCTTCCTCTGTATCCTGAGCCAACATCAGTTGCCTCCTTTCCGGGCCACAGAGGATATGCCAGACTATTCCTATGTTTAAATAAATGTCGAGAAATTAGACCCTTTATTGTTGGAAATAAGATGGCTTCCCATACATCTGACTTTTTTTATTTACCACGGGCTAAATGGCTATAATACTGGAGACGGGGAGGGGTGGAGGGGTAATTGCTTTGGGTGTAGCAAGACTGGGGAACAGACGTCCACACCTAATTGTGACAGATTTCAGCGGTCGCAGCAAAATGCACGGTAGTGATGATCAACAGGTTCTTGCCTGTGAGCTCAAGCCAAAACCCAAATTAAAATGATTTTAGAAAATTAAGAGAATTTTATTTTAATTACTACTCTATTCTTTTGGAAATTACTTTGATCTGAAATGTGTTTCCAGCCTGGTCTTGAAGGACTCTTACAGGTAGGTTGGTAAGGTTTTGAGCTGGTAAACATTTTAACTAGCATGTAGAATTTCCATGCTTTCTTTTTACATTGTAAGAGGGTACAGGTCAGTGGTTTGACTATTCCTCCTGTGTCTTGCTTTACATAATGACCCCAAGGTTTTCCTTGCCTATGATTTTTTGGTAAGATATCTTCAGCCTGGCGTTATTACTTTGTCACATTCAGGCTTGCATTATATTTGATTGTGCGTTGAAGAGTGAATGTATAAATCCTATTTTATCCTGCCTAGCACGGTGTAAGTTTTTTAATGGCTGGCATGACACTGATTCACCTTTGCTACTTCTCAGAGCCCAGCTCAGTGCTTTGTACATAGTTGGAACTCAATAAACATTTATCAGATGGACTTGCATTAGTATTTGGTAACTTGCATTAGTATTTGTTACGTTGGCTGCATTGTTCAATGACAAATATAAAAGGAAAATATAGAATAGCAATTAAAGATATGAACTTATTGAATTTCTTTTTATTTATTACCTTTATTTGATATGTATTGTTTTGCATGGACACTATTTTTATATTTCGCTATTTACCAGTGTACCTTAACACAATTATAGATGATAAATTAATTGATATTTTTAATCCAACTTCTTACAAGAGAATTGTCTGGTATTTGTGGGCAGAGTGTGACTCCTGATACTTTTAAATGACCCAAAAAACACTTTATTTGGTGGCTTCAGATATATTTATTTGATCTCTTGATTTCAGTAGTGAGCCAAACGTCCTAGAAATTCCATGAACTGAATAGAAACCCCATGGCAAAACGTGCTTAGACATTTTCAAAAGCCAGGATTATTCTTTACTTAAGAAAAATCAGCCTTGAGAGTTTTAAGTTATAATAATTAAGTCTGTGTATATGTCGACATTTTCATAGACATTACCTGAAGTTTTGTTTTTTTGTACACAATAGTACCGGGAAACCCAAACATGAGTGGTTTCTCCAGAAAGATTCCGAAGGGGACACACCTTCACTTATCAACTGGCCTTCCAGGTATCTCCCGAGCTCTCGGCTTGTGTTTAGTGACTGCGTCTCTGGTCCAGCTGGCTTATGTCCCGCACATCACCGAAACTAACTCTCCTTTGCCCTCTTTTTGGTGGCAGGGCTTTTGAAAGTCATGTGTTCAAAAGGGGCTGCTGGAAATTACTTTCCAATCATTTGCTTTTCTCTTTCTACTGCCCTAATCCCTGCTAATGTCAATAGTATTTCCCTTAGCTTCTCTTTTGGAAAATCATCTGGCTACACCTCTGGCTTTTCTCCTTTCTCACACTCACGTGCTGCCAGGAAGGGGCAGTAGTGAGGATGTAACCAGCATCTCTGGGCTGCTCCCCTGAGTCAGGCTAACCAACTAGTGTCCTATCTTGTCAACAGCTGCCCCTGACCCGCCCTGCCCATCCAGCCTCCTTCTTTCCACGTTGCCTGTCCCTCAACCATTTGTTTATTTGCACAGCTACATTTAGGGCATGTGGTTTTCAAAGCAGACAAAACCCCCTCTCGTTTCATTTTTAAGGTTGGGGGCAGAGAGAGGCAGAAGGAGTTAGAATGAGTAAGTCATTGGGAGGACAAAACACCCATATAGTGAGTTTCTAACAGTCACTTTGTTCTTGGCCGAGGACAACATTCAGATTGTCTCTGATGAGAAGGACACATTCCACAGGAGAACTTGAACCACATTTCAGCTGCCTTTTGATTAACAAAGCTTATAAATATGAAAACCTCCAGCACTGGCTAGTCTCTGGGAAAAATAACAACCCAGAATGCTTTCTTTCCCCCTCTGAATTGTTCATAGTAACTACCTTTTATGTGTCTTTGATTTTTTTTAATGGAATATAGATAGATATCCTGCATCTTATGTTGAAAAACATGCAGGCGTTTATATCAAATTTAGCAGGGTGCCTTTGTCATTTAAGGAAATAGTCCCTTCCAAAAAATAAATATCAGAAGCAATTATTTTTGCTGACTAATCTTAAGTAAATAAAGGTTTTACATTCCCCAAGAAATCACTTTTCCACTTCAAAAGCATTTCTTTATTTTTTAAAGATTATCCCCAGGAAGCAATCCATTCCTAAGCAATCTGAATGGTTTCTTCTTCCTCACTATGTGGTATTTTTTAAAAAGTAAAAACAAGAACTAGTTTGCACTATTGGACATTTACTCTTTGCTAAGCACTAAACCACGTACTTTGCAGACATCACATTATTTCCATTTAAAAGGTAAAGCAGCTGGGGCAGGTAGGTTACCTGAGACCATACAGCTGGAACTGGCTGAGTCAGGCTTTGAAAAGAGGTCTCCTGGGCCCCACAGCCAGAGCTCTTGGCTACAGTCATAAGAAAAGGTTGGTAGCTTTTGAAATGGATTTCAGTTTTGCTCTCAGATGTTTAAATAGCTCTAGAAACAACCAGAGCCCTCCCTTTTTAGATTAGTTTTTAACTGAGGGCCTAATGGCAATTCCAGAGGGGAGAAAATGTTCAGCGCATTAATTCTTTCAACAAATATCTTTTTTTTCGAACGTTCTTCTTAGTGCTCAAATTGCTAGACGTCATGGTGTCTTAACGGGTCACACGTTTTCTGAATGATTGAATGTAGTCTGCATGGCATGAAAAAGTTTGTGACTGTTCAGTGCTTGAAAAGAGGTAATCGTCTGATATATCTTGAGCCCAATAAAAAATAATAATAATCACGAATGCTCTGACATTTACAGGAGACAATGAAATTTTTTTTCAGTGGGAATCTACAATTTTTAGTAATCATATTCATACACGAAAATAGAAGGGACTCACAGAAATATCACTTTCAATACATATCTCATAAATGCCTACAGTTTGTGCTTTAACTTTCAAGAGGGAATAGATGCTAGGGCAAAGGGATTTAGCTAAGGTACCACAAAAAGCTTAGAACAAACGAGTGGAGAGCTAACTACTGAAATTAGGAATTAGTCTAACATCCATACCGGAGGTCTGCACACAACGGATCTTCAATAAATGCAAAACTACCACAAATAAAATTTTCTTAGACCTCAGACCAGCGAGCACCAAGCTTTTCTGAATGTAAATGTAATTTTGAGCGGTAAACAGGTCGAGCAGGAGACAGTGAAAGTACCTGCGGTCTGTAGGCTCGTAGATGCCTGGAAACTGCCCTCGCCCCAGTCCTTACACGGGGCCTGTCCACGTGGAACGTGTACCAATCCATAGCCCAGCCCAGCATGCCCTGGTGCACACCCGTGGTGCTTAGTAATGAATCGTTCTGTGGCTTCCGAGTACTCATCTAGTCGGAAGGCATCCATCCTCTCCCAGGATAGCATCTGACCCCTCCTAGCTTTACAGAAGGAAGGATGAGTTTGGCATTTGGAAACTCAACTCAGACGCCTTCCTCTGGCGAACAATAGTGGGTTTCTGACACTGACTCCACCCGCCCCCGCCCCCCCCCCCCCCAAGATGCTTTTCCATTCCCTGGGCATCTCTGATCTGCACACACGTGCTCTCTTCCCCTTAAGCAGTTACCGCACTTAAATCCTTTTTCTTTCTTAAAGAGTTAAAGTTAGAGAAAAACTGGTGAGAGAGGAGAGTACTCGCAGCAGCCCTGAACTTGCCCCTGAGCCCTTAACTCAGAGGAGACAGCAGCCAGCGCCAGGCCATCACCTGGCCTTTCAGTCAGAGAACTCAGCCTTCGCTAGGGTCTCGGGCAAGGCGGCCAGCTCTGCACGACGGCCCATCCACGGCTACGTCCAGCCGGCAGATGCCAGTCACGCCATCACGCCGGCAACCTCGGACACCCCAGAAAGCGCATCCGAGTACAGCTGGGCGGGGTCAGCCAGCCAGACTGTCACAAAGCCTCCCCCCTCGAAGGTTCTAGAAGCTGAGAGAAGAGATACCCCGGTTCTCCATATCTGTGAATCAAAAGCAGAGGCCGACGCGCTCTTCTCTGAAGCTCTGGAGAAAAGCAGGAAGGCGCTTTTGGCTCTGGAGGATCGTGGGCCTGGGAGAAGCCAGGAAGACCCCTCTGGAACCCAGGACTCGGGTAAGCCCGCTACTAGCACAGTCACCTCGGAAGCTCAGAAGGAACCAGAAAGCCTGGCCCGCCCGCCTGCAGCTCAGCAGCGCACGGAGAGGATGGGCCGAAGCGAGATGGTCGTGTATGTTCAGAGCGAGTCTGTGTCCCAAGGCCACAAGAAGGAGGCGGAGGCCGCGAGGAAGCGCAGGGCCCTCACCCGCTCGCTGTCTGACTACGCGGGCCCGCCTCAGCTGCCGGCTCCGCAGCCCAAGGCCCCGGCTTCCAGGCGAGACCCAGAGCCGCAGACTTCCAAGGCTGAGGCGGAAGTGGGCCTGCTGGACACGAAGGTCTCCGTCGCCCAGCTCCGCAGTGCATTCCTGCAGTCAGCCAGGGCCAGCAAGAGACCCGAGCTGTAGGTGACGTCCACGTGCCCCCCCGATGTGTCACTTGCACGTCCTTGGCAGACTTAATTCACTTCTCGACTTGTGTGGTGTCCCGCCTTGAGCCTTACTAGCTTAGCTCACAAGTGTGTGCAGGGCAGACCATCCAGGACATTGCTCCACGACTACCAGTCTGCTTTCGCCTACTAACGGGGAGCTCTAGAGTGTCGGGTCTCGGAATGTTCCGTCTCCCGACGTGCATGGTAGAGGCATGCGGTGGGATTTGGCGGTGTTCGTGCCTTGACTCACCGAGATGCATAAACCTGTGCTTTCTTCCCTCTCTCTGTCTCCCCGTCTCCCTTCTGTCTACCTTCTCCCCACGACTCTAAAAGCCATTCACGGGTCGAGGGGTCAAGCGAAGGCGCTGGCTTGCCTACCAGCGTGGAACGGGAGAGAGGGTCCCGGAAACCAAGACGCTATTTTTCTCCTGGTGAAAGTAGAAAGACTTCTGAGAGATTTAGAACTCAACCCATAACCTCAGCAGAACGAAAGGAATCAGATAGGTAGGCATGTGTCTGTCAAGTTCCCTGGTCTAGGAACTTAGAAGAAATCCTATGGGAATTTCTACCCCAGGGATGGTCCTGATACTACTTCAGTGGGATGTGATGACCCCATAATTCTCCCATCTAAGCTCTACGGAGTATTTATTTGGCTCGTGTAAATGTATCTTTAAAGAATGTTGACCATGACTACAGTATCACCACGTAGTTTTCAGTTGCGTTCAAATGGTAAGAAGTGAGAAACGTTATTCATTTAAGGGTTTAAAATTTTTATGCCCTTGTTAAGTTAGAATCCAAATGGACCGTCCACCAGATTTTACGGTGAAAATAACTAAGGGATTTTATATTCGGTTTATAAATGTCTACCTGCGTGTTGTCTGTGAGTTTTTAATCTTATCGTATGCTAATGCAGAGAAATGAAAGGGTTTGTCCAAGGGGTGATTATCAGTCGTCTTTAATAAGTCGTACCTCGTCCTGGTTTGTGTCCACAAGGTGAAACACCTAGCCGGGCTGTCTGCACACGTACCCCACAGTGTCCGCAATAGCTGTCCACGCGTGTCCACAGCTAGAATTGCTACCAGGAGGATATTCTTTAAGAGACTTTAATTGCATTTTTATTTTCACTTATAATTTGATCCTTGGATCTTCTTCCACTCCCACCAGCTAATTGTTAGTTATTATTTTTTTGCTAATGTCTTTCCTAGGTCAACTTCAAATTCAGAAATGCCAGCTGCCGAGGGCAAGTATCTGTCTTTTTCTTCTTTATCATCTCACCCAGATTAGATTTAGATAATAAGATTTTTTGCTTCTGGAAAGAATGAGATGATGGAACATACTGCTTTCTTTCTGGCAGGTTTTCTTCCTGTGAATATAATAAAGCCTAGTTGAGGTTTTCACACGAACTTTCCCTTAGTTCCAAGAGAGAGAGCTGTGACGTGAACCGTATTAAAACAACTGATTTGAATCAAAGAAGCAGATTTGTCTTGTTGCTTTCTTGTTACTATTTAACAATAAAGAAGAGAAGTGCCTTCCATAAAATCTCTTCTTAATTCCATAATATCTATACTTAAGTCAAATATTATAGTAGAAAATTATGGCCCAGACAGGAGCTCCGTTTGGTTAATTGCAGTGGGAACTAGTACCTTTTCAGAAGCAGAAGAATAGCCTCCCCCCGCCAAGGGGAAAACACTGCCTATTGTCATTTTTAGTATATCTCAGAATTCTTATGTTCAGAGGATTCCCAGGTCAGCCCTGGGAGACTTTGCACAGACTTTCCCTCCATTTTCTAATGACATCCACTTTTCACCTGTGACCTTTTGCAGACGAGGAGAAGGTCGATGAGCGAGCCAGGCTGAGCGTCGCCGCGAAGAGGCTGCTCTTCAGGGTAAGATGTGCCGAAGGGCTGGCGGAGAAGCCGTCGCCCCCGTGGGCGGCCCCACGGCCAGCCTGCTGCCTGCGCCGGCCCGGGGCCCACCCGCGCTCCTCCCCTCCCGTGTGCCTGCTGTGCGCACCGCTGGCGCCGACGCTGCCTCTCGGGGCGCCCCTCCTCTAGGTCCTGCAGGGGCGCAGAGTCGCGACATTCTGCTGCCCCAGCTCCCTTTCCCCCAGCTGATGAGGATCCACGCTGTTTCCACTCTTAGGAGATGGAAAAGTCATTTGACGAGAAGAACGTTCCCAAGCGCCGCCCCAGGAACGCAGCCGTAGAGCAGAGGCTGCGGCGTCTGCAGGACCGATCCCACACCCAGCCCGTCACCACCGAGGAGGTGGTCATTGCAGCCACGTAAGTGCCCCCGGGGCCTCTGGGCCTTGCCTGTAAGGTCTTCTTGTAAAGAGAGATTTAAAGACTTTTAAAATGAGGCGGTTGGAAGACGGTTCAGTTAGAAGCCACAGAGAAGTAGGTGTTTAGGGATTTTCCTTGCTCCGGTGTCTATGACCTTTGCAAAGGGATGTGTTACTTATTGTATCTCCTAGAAGGACATGAAGAGGAATTTTGTTTAATTTTTTTTTTTTTTTTGCCTGTGCATTTTTTTTTTAATCTCTTTGCAAAATTTAAAACAGAAGAGTAGGTGGGGTAATATCATGAGCCTCGATGTCTGCGTCACTCAGTCTCTACAGCCAGCAACCCCCGGCCCCCCTTGCTCTACCTGTATCCTCGCCCACATCCCACTTCCTGCTGCAGTATTTTCAGGCAAACCCCAGGGATCATTTCAGCCATAAATATTTTAGTCCATATCTCAAAAAGATAAGGGCTCTCTTGATTTGTTTTTAAATAATCACGAATTTTTAAAGATTAATTGGAAGTTTGATAACTTTCCAAACTGTGGGAGGTAGGTTTTGAGCATTGTCCCAATGTGTTCAGAATGAATCTCCCAAAGTAATTCATCCAGGGATTACTGCTTCCATTAAAGTGAAAACTTCTACTAGTTTTTTTAAAATTGTTTTCCCCCCAGACACACACATATACACGCCCTTCCTGAAAAAGTGAAGTTCATCTCATTGAGGGCATCAACAGCCCAACTGTGAACCTGCTGTTAACTCAGCTGCCCTAACTTCCTTCACTTCTCTGTGTATTTGTGGACGAGTACATCTTATACTCATTGGGAACTCTTAGCAAATCAGTTTTTTGTTTTTGTTTTTAAGATTTGAGCGGCTATTGTAAAATAAGAAGCAACTACCCCTGGGAGCAAAACAGTAAATATAAGCAAAAATTATCCCCTTGTCAGACTTGCTGAATGTACTTTGATGTGCTTATAGATGATATGAGGCCCCTGACTCTTTTTAAAAATAGCTTAGAACAACGTTGTAAAACATGGACATAACCTACTGCTTTGCTGGTGGTTGGTTAATACTAGCTTTCTTTAAAGTTTTTTTTTTTTTAAACCGGGACACTTATTCTAAATATTCTAAATCTTTTCCAAGCTCTGAAAACCTATTCTTATTCCACTGACCTTGGTCACCTCTGTCTCTTATTTCCTAAGTTTGTAATTGCTTTTCAAGTTCTTTTGTGATTTTCCCAAAGAAATGAGCAAAGGATTTTGTTCCAATATTTTTTGATTTAATGTTTCTGAATTGAAAACTACACCTTCCTTAATGCTTCTTTTCTTCTCTCTCCTTATGAATGTTCCATCTTTGGCAATTGCTTTTAAAGCGAACCTACCCCTGCTTCGTGCTCTGTGGCCACCCACCCTGTAATGACAAGACATCCTAGTCCCACTGTAGCTAAGAGCCCCGGGCAGCCTGCCAGGTACTGGACAGAAGTAGCTGCATGTCGCACTGAGAGCAGAGGTGCCTCTTCAGATCTTCAATGCCTGTCATTTGTTTGACAAACAAGGAGTTGTCCCAGGGAACGTGGAGCATTTTGCTTTGTCACACTGGGGACTTCACGTCAGCCTGCATATGACAGCATTTCATCCACCTGCTTTCATTATGTCTTAGAACTCGGATCCCACTAACCCACTTATCCGTTTGTTTTGTTTGTTTTTCATAATCCTGGTCATCCCTAAAAAATTTCATTCTTCATCTAAAACACTAGCAGTTAATAAAGATTAACAGAAAAATAGGACGTTAACCTGAATGTTGAAAGTCTGATAATACCTAGTTTTTTTTAAACACTTCTAGACATAAATACATGTTTAAAAACAATCCTACCTGTTTCTAATGGATAGAGAGACAATGCTGTTATATTTGGGGATTGGGACAATAGCAATTTATAGTGTCTGAACTTAGATATTTTACTGTTATGTTTTAAATTGTGGTGTTTTAAAATGATGTCCTTAAGGCATGTAAATATCCCCTCTATTTTACTATTATGGACCAAATGCAAAGGCTAAAGCTAAAATTAAAAGAAGTAAAATGACAGTGCAGAAATAAAGCTGGCATCGTCCAGAAGCGGGGCTCTCTTTGGGGGAAGCGGGTTGCCATCATTCCTAGTTCTTCGCTGGACCTCAGGAAACATGCCAAGACTCAGGTCCTCTTACTCCCATCCTCACTGTGCCCTGGAAAACTGACACTGGTCTCTTGTCTGGGACAACTTGTGAGGCGCTGGTTAATCAGAGTCAAGGCAGAATATATTTTTCACTGGATTTAGAATTAGATTTGCCAGTGGCAGAAGGTATGTTGTCTTAGACCTTCAAAGATGAACTGACCCGGTAACTAGAAGCCTTCTCCTCTACCTGGAAGTTGGAGGGATTTATCAGCCCCGACATTTCCTTCACTTTTCAAGTTACCTGGAATTTCAGATTTAACTACCTTTCAGGAAACAGGTAGAAACCTATGAGAGAAAATACTAGACTAAAAGGAGGGAGAGAATCTTTACAATTAAGCTATTTGTGTTTAGCAAGTGAAAATCAAAACCCTGTGTTGTAGATAACACTGTTGATAGAATGACTGTGTTATTTCCTAATTATTTAAAATGTAAAGACCACCTGCTGAACCACACCTTTAGCTAATGTCTAAATATGCCGTAGGTAATGTCTGCGGACTCCCTTTAGCTGTATTTATTGTTGATACTAACAGCTCAGATCTCCAAGATAAGGTATACCAAGGCGACTTTAATTCCTTAAATAGGAAATTCAATTTTTAGAAATAATCCAGAGCTGAAAATCTGCTCTGTGTGATATTGACCATGCGAGGGGCCCCAGCCTGCGCTGTTGTCTTGTTAATAGCTAACCAGCTGCCCACAACTTTAAATCTAGGTAGGGAAAAATAAGCCCTTTTTCCAATTGAAGTGACACTTTGAAGAAAGTTAGCAGACAGCCTTAGCAGTGGGCTTCTGTTTGTCTCCCTGTGTGTGGTTCACTTTCCCCCCCCCCCCTTTCAGATTGCAGGCGTCTGCTCAGCAAAAGGCATTAGCCAGAGACCAGGCAAACGAGGGCCAAGATTCTGCTGGGCAAGCAGAGCCTGATCTCTCCACCCTGAGCTTAGCGGAGAAGTTGGCCTTGTTTAACAAACTGTCCCAGCCGGTCTCAAAAGCGATTTCAACGCGGAACAGATTAGACGTGAGACACAGGAGGATGAATGCTCGCTATCAAACCCAGCCGGTCACGCTTGGAGAGGTGGAACAGGTGGGTGACCTGTGATCCAGCTCCAGTTTGCACGGAGGTCCTTAAAATATGGGAACACGGTGTCCCTCTGGGGTTAGCGATATAGTTAGGGCATCTACCTGTAAAGTGTGTTACCTGGCGTTACTTGGTAATAACTTCATTCTTAAAGAGGATAGCCATGCCGGGGATGTATCTCTTCTCTTGTTCGCATCGTGACCGAAATCACCTGGAGTTGAGTCCCTTTCGGGTAGAAAAATAAGGCGCATGACCTACTTTTCACCCAGATGATTTGATTAACGGGATGCATTTATACAACTACGTCTAGGAGTGGTTTCTCACCCAGAGAAGCAGGAAAACTGCCCCAAGTGTAGTGTCTCCATCCATGTCAATCCATACAGCAGTATTTACATAGGCGGTGTGTTTATTTTTATTTTTTAATATTTATTTATTTATTCGGCTGCACCAGGTCTGAGTTGCGGCATGCAGGATCGTTAGTTGCAGATCTAGTTCCCCGACCAGGGATCGAACCCGGGCCCCCTGCATCGGGAGTGCGGAGTCCTAACCACTGGACCGCCAGGGAAGTCCCTCGGTGGTGTTTTTAAATCAGCTTTTTCCTTTTGAACTGTGTCCTCCCAGGTGCAAAGTGGCAAGCTCATCCCTTTCTGCCCCACTGTTAACACGTCTGTGTCCACCCCGGCATCTACCGTCACCCCCATGTACGCAGGGAATCTTCGGACAAAGCCGCCTCTGGACGACAGCTCCGGTGCCGCTGAGCAGAAGTTTCCTTCTTCGCTAGAAAGTTCAGACTCTCCAGTCAGAAGCGTCCTGAAATCCCAAGGCTGGCAGTCTTCGCTAGAGGCCGGTGGGAGCAAAGGAGTGTCGAGAGAATCTGAAGAGACAGAAAGCAAGGGAGTCTTGACAGGTGGAGATGGTGGTGTTACAAAGTACGGGTCCTTCGAGGAAGCAGAGCCACCCTACCCCATGCTTAGCAGAGTGCGGGAAGGAGATGGCCGTAAGGAACCCATCTATGCTGTTCCGAGAAAGGGAAGCCTGGAGCTCGCCCATCCTCCCGTGGCTCAGTTCGGTGATGAACCGAAGGAATTTTCCACTGCACAAGGCACCGCACAGGGGAGCCCGGAGTGGAAGGACAGGCAGCTCTTTGAAGAGAAGGTGGACGTGGAGAAGGTCACGCAGAGGAAGTTTTCGCTGAAAGGTAACTTAACCACTTACCGCTCCTTTCCCTTCTGCTTGATGGGTCGCCTGCTTTTGGGATGGTTTTTAACTGAATTATGAAGGCAGTTGACAACTAAGTGTTAAGTGTGGATTGAAAGTCCAGTGTGAATCGTACCCTCCCCAGACTTTTCTTCCTCTTGAACCCGAGACTTGTTGGGTGGCCTCATCAAGTTTCTGCCATAAAAATACCTGAAGCGCTTTCACACATCTTGAGAAGGGTTTTTGATGACTTTTGTCACGTTAACTGACACGACAGCCTTGTGAACCCCTAGCTCTTTTGGCCCCTTTTAGAAATTGATGATCCCAAAGGTCCCGGGCTGGGTGAGCATAGGGAAACCCAGTCTCTGGGTTTCAGGTTCTCTTCCTAGACCCTTCTTGTGCAGACCAGCAAGCCGTGCCGCATGGGACTGTAATTCTCTTTCTGCATTTCTGCAAAATGATAGTGTGTCAGTTATAATAGTGGCTTTGGTTTGGGAGTATGACCCATGTGAAATGTCAGAGTATTGTTTTGGAGGCGTAGAAACATTCTGCAGTGTGTAGTACAAACCAACTTCCTGTGTCTCGCACGCAGGAAAAGACCAGTTGTCACAGAAGAAGTCGCTGGGTGGAGTCACCCACTGGGAAGTTTGGTTTTCTCAGGGACTAGAGCGTGCCCCAGATTTGCATAAATCCCAGTGGATTGGGCAGCCTGCCACGTGCCCACGGATTGAACTCCAAGTGCGGGCCGTCCGGGGTCGGGGTCGGGGTGAAGGGCTCGAAGGATGCTTGCCCAGGGGGAGTAAGTGCTGACAGCGCTCCGTTGCTTCCCAGCAGCAGAGTTCGGGGATCCCACTGCTGAGCAAGCAGGCGCAGCTGCCGGGAGACCGGTCGCTCAGACTGCACCTCCCGTGTCCTGGAAGCAGCAAGATCCCTCCGAGCAGACGCAGGAGAAGCCCTATCGGGGTCCGTGTGCAATGTTTGCTGCTGAGGAGGTCAAAGCACCGGCGGCGGAGGGCATCCTCGACTCTCCCAGCAAAACCATGTCCATTAAAGAAAGGTAACGAGATTTGATGATGGAGAAGGAACTCTACTGGTGGGAGGGCAGCGTACAACTTGCTTTTAGAAAAAGATCTGAGGAATGGGCAAAGAGAGAAACTCATGAATCCAGCTACCAGAGAGACTGTGCTGTCAGGGCATTTGAGAGGAAAGCGCATTTACCCCCCCGTGCCTGGTTTCCTGACGCTGGGAGATGCTGCTTCAAGACTCAGACGAGGAGACATACAGAAACAGGCTTTTGCCTGCTTCTTTTGTGGGTGCTTCTGTTTTCTTTTTTTATCCTCAGTTCTCTGACCAGCCAGTGACGGGAGCAGAGATCTTGGCTCTTTCCCTTTCGGATACACGTGGCTTGAAATTGAATGTGTCCACTGCTTGTGACTGTTTGTCAGTGTAAATTATATGTGGAGGGAACGGATAAAAATTAACATGTAGGACATAAATCCTCGGGATTAGAATCTAAGTTTTGTTTATTTCACAGAAAGTACAATGGGTGAGTCTTCTGCACTGCATTTAGACATTTCCTATCAGGTCATAGCTATGAAAGACTACATTTGAGGATTAAATAACACTGAAAGCTCATTTCATTCAAAGAGTGATGGAGGGTCCAGAGGAGATAAAGAGGACAGATACAGAGAATCGGAGTGAAATATTTGGGGTTGTATTTTCTGTGTCAGCCTTTAGCAGAGGATGTGAGTGACAGGAAGACTGGGTGTGGAATGTTCTCGTGAATTTCCCAATTTGATTGGCAGAAGTATGGTTCCACCCACCCAGATCCCTCCTTAGCACTTCCACTGTTCAGGAGTTTTCCTGCTCTGAGCGGCACTGGCCACTCTGATTTTTTCTAAGTACATTTCCAACTACTTAAGACAATGTATCAAACCACAGTGAAAACTCTTCCTTCGGTTTTTCAAGTCAAACTTTTGAATAATATTCATAAAGTATTAAATAGATGGCGACTTTTTCAACCAACAGATTAATGAGACTGTTAAAGCTTATTTTCTTTAGCCCTTAATTATTTAAAATTCAAAATACAGAATACCTATGAGACTGAGGAGGCATGGGTGTTGGGGCCAAAGGGGTGAGCTAAATAAAAGGAGTGATGCTTGAATCAGGGAAGCAATTTGGCCTATTCTGGCATGAAGTCCTCTCCACAGAAACTGGCTCAAAGAGGGTTTGGTCCCAGATACCTAACTTTTTTTTTTTTAATTGAAGTATAGTTGATTTACAATATTGTGTTAGTTTTAGGTGTACAGCAAAGTGATTCAGTTACATGTATATTTTTTTCAGATTCTTTTCCATTATAGGTTATTATAAGATGTAGAATATAGTTCCCTGTGCTATACAGTAGGGTTTGTTTATCTTATATATAGTAGTGTATATATGTTAATCCCATACTTCTAATTTATCCTTCCCCCCACTTTTCCCCTTTGATAACCATAAGTTTGTTTTCTATGAGTCTGTTTCTGTTTTGTAAGTAAGCTCATTTGTATTATTTTTTAGGTTCCACATATAAGTGATATCATATAATATTTGTCTTTCTCTGTCTGACCTACTTCACTTAGTATGATAATGTCTAGCTGCATCCATGTTGCTGCAAATGGCGTTATTTCATTCTTTTTCATGGCTGAGTAATATTCCACTGTGTATATGTACCACATCTTCTTTATCCATTCATCTGTCAATGGACATTTAGGTTGTTTCCATGTCTTGGCTATTGTGAATAGTGCTGCTGTGAACATAGGGGTGCGTGTACCTTTTTGAATTATAGTTTTCTCTGGATATATGCCCAGGAGTGGGATTGCTGGATCATAGGGTAACTCTATTTTTAGTTTTTTGAGGAACCTCCATGCTGTTCTTCATAGTGGCTGCAGCAATTTACATTCCCACCAACAGTGTAGGACGGTTCCCTTTTCTCCACACCCTCCAGAGACCCAACTATTGATAACTGGTTAGGTGAGAAGGAGGAGGTACCATTTAAGGGAAATAATGATAAGTATCACTTATACACAAGTTCTGATGTTTTACCCATCAGAAAACATTCTTGGGGTAAAATTCTAGTAGAAGATAATAATATACCCCTTCTCTCAAAGGCTTTTAAAGAGATTCCCCATCTTGGGGTATATTCTGTCTGTTAGACAAAAAAACTTCATCAGATGTCCTATCTGCTATGCAGTCATTCTTGGTTCACTTGTCTGTTTTTAGTGAATTTTAGTTTCTCTCTTTCTGAAAACAGTTTTAATCCTACTGTAAAATTCTAATTTTTTAAAAACGCGAGATGCTGTAAAGGTGCACCTCCCTAACCCGGGCTTCGTAGATGTCTGAGGAGATGGAAGATGGCTGTAAGGTTGCTGTGAGCTGCCTGGAGGGATGTTCAAAGCCGACTGTGTGCACACGGACCTCCTGGCTGGTGGGAGATAGCGCTTCTCACAAATCCAAGGGGCTCCTGGTCCCAGTCTGTCCAGAAGCATGATCATGAGAATGCTTCTTAAGTTTTCAGCTATCCAGTTTAATTGTCAAACTGTACATTTAAAAAAGGAGGAGGGACACTTTATTTAGCATTTATGTTTGTAATAAATTATGCCAAAACAAAATATATTGCCAGAGATCTTCCCCCCCACCCCCACCCCTTATCTTGATGGTACTTTTATTTGCACTTTGCTAAAGCTATATATCTTTACGGTCCATATGCGATAGCTTTTCCTCAAGGGCGGGGGTCTCTATTACTCCCTTCTGTTAAAATAAAATAATGAAGCTTGACCATTAAAAATAAGAATGCTCTTCTTATATTCATTTGGGCTTCCCTTTTTTGAGATGACATATAAAACAGAACTTTTAAACCTTATTCTAATTCCTCTGACCGCCTCATTTCGCGGAAGGAGAGGTTGAATTCCAGTGGCCTCTGGGGCCACGTGGCCAATAGGACCACCCCCGGGGGCTGGTCGTCAACTCTTCCCCTCAGCACACGTGGCAAGGCTGCTGTGTGTTCAGGTCAGCGTTTCGGCAGCTAACGTGTGTTCTCACGGGGGGACATGGGTTAGAGGGCAGCAGTTCTCACAGGACAGCAGTGCTGGGAAGAGCACTCCCTCCTGCTGTACTAATGTTCTCAACTCACGTGTTCTTGGCATCGCTTGTTTCACATTTCACTTTCATGTTCCAGACTCTCCAGAAGTGGAGACCGGACTTTGTCAATTTCCGTCATCATTTCTTCTAAGCAGCTGCAGCCTGAGGATACGGTTCTGCCTTCCTTGATCTTGAGCATCTGTCTCTTTCCCGCTCAGGACTTGACCATCTTAAGTCCTCCGTACCGAGGACCGCCGAGGGTCCTAGGCTGCCCAAGCCGTTCCCCCTGTGTGACCTTATTGAGGGCTGAAGACAGCCCTTCGAAGGAGGCAATTCTCTCCCCATTTCGTAGATGTAAACTAAGACTTCCAAAAGGGTAGCAACTGAGAAATTAGAGGAAATCCTTCACACATTCCTCTTTTAGAACATGTTTGACGGTCTGGGAAACATATCTAAAAGGTCCTGTTCTTTCTTCATCTTTTCTGACATCTCGAACGTCAGGTTTGCATCATAACTAGCATAAAGTTTAGGGTATATTCTGCTTTTCCCATTGGATTAATAAGGTCACTGCTTCACAACTGCCTACGTGGTTTGGGTTTAAATTGTCCCTGATGGGGGACGTCTTTGAAAACCGTGGGAAATCGAATCTATTTTGTGTTATTTAGGGATAAAACCCTTGATACCTCTTTAGAAGTGTATTAGGCTTTTAGAAATCTTTTTTCCACCGTTACTGAAACAACTGCTCTGTGTTTTCATTTTCGGGGGGGAGAAGATGACTAAAAAAGGCAAAAGAGCCGTCCTTCCACTGGGAAATTGATGGAGTGTACGGATGTATTGAACTCCCAGGAATGTTGAAGAGGCCGCCCATGCCTCTGGCTGAGCCCGCAGACTCCTGCCTTATAGGGCCTGGCCGGGGTCCCCCGTGTTCCCCGCGAGCCCCACCTTCCACCCAGCCGGACTCGAGGTTCTTACCGTGCGGCCCGGAGGTTTCAGCCACTGGAGGGCCCCGGATTTATGTTGGCATTACGGACAGAGGTGTCTTCCCTTTGCTGCCTCCTTTTCTGATCTTTGATTTGCCTGCATTTAAAAGACATATTAGTTCACTCTTCCAGCCTATAAACCAGCCAAGGCCAAGATCTGATCTAAGGACTAACCCGTGCTGTTCAGCCTTATCTGTGTGGTGTCTGCGATTCTCTGAAATAAGGTGCATTTTTAAAGGAGGGAGGAAAGAAAAGTACCGCATCTTAGAGGCACTCGGTTTGCCGGGCCCGTACCTGACCCAGCCCTGGCTGCCGTGAGCCTGCAGAACTTGTTGCAGTCGAGCCGGGCTCTCAGACCAGTGCTGCTGAAACAGCCCGCCTCAGGCCAGTATTCCCTGCTGGGAAAGCATGGGCTGTGGCTGGAGGGAGAGCCGTTTCCCCAGTGGCCTGGCAGGCACCCATCACGGTGGCCCCGGCCAGGCCTTGGGGTGAGTAACTCATGGGTTCTCAGCCTCGGACTCAGCAGATGCCCAGGCTCTCAGCATCCCAGCCCTGCAAATAGCACTTGGACTTGGCGGATGTTAAAAGCGCTGACAGCTGTTTGAGTTGCACAGGCAGTAATTTATGGCATGTGCAGGACCAGACGCTTGCCCCCGACCCACCCCAGCCCTCTGCAGTGCACGGTGGTCTGCGGGGACTCAGGAGCGTCATGAGATGGCAGGAGAGAAGGCATTTGGAAAGGTCTCCCGCCCTCCTCAGCTTGTTCAACACCAAGTCGGAAATCTAAGGGGACAGGAATAATACATGTATGTTTCAGTGCGTGTTACTTGTTCTCCATCACCTGCACTCTGCAGGCTCTGGCTGGGCCTAATACCACGTGGGCTCAACTGAAGCACAGCTTCTTCCATATTATTTTGGTTACTCTGTAGTCTTTGGAAGTTCCTGAGGATGACCCTGCCAGCGTATCTAATAGCAAGATTTCAGGCTCTTGGAAGGGAGGAATTCCTCCCAGGGGAGGGGGGAAATATATTTAAAAAATCAGAATTACAGTGCAGTTCCTAACACATGAGAGCGAAAACGTGCCTGGTCAGCTTACACACAACTAGTGAAACAAGCCAGGATGTTCCGGGGCTGGAACCAGAGCTCCCTGCCCCGGTGACATGCAGGGTGACCTGGGTCAGTGACATCCTCGGCCTGTGTGTGCGCCCATGTCTCATTCAGAACAACAACATCCAGTGTCTTAGAGGTTGCCGAGCACATCAGCAGAGCACGCGGTGGGCTACAGAGTGATTACAGATCCACACTTCGCCTTTTTCTAAATCAGTTTTCCATTCCTCCGTGCTGCCACTGGGGTAACCACATGATTATTTAGATGATGTTGGCATGGCTTCAGACATTTGGGACCTTATTTTTGAGAATGCCCTTAAAGACCATAGTGCATTCTTTTTAATAAACGCAACTTCTGAGGCTGCATTTGATTTTTTTAATTTCTCTGAAATCACTTGGACTCTAATCTGATTACAAAGGTGAGGTAGCCAAGATGAATAACTACTGGTCTGGGTCAAGGGTGAAGTAGGAGCTGGTTCTGAGCTGTAAGGAGAGTATCAGTGAGATGAATGTCCGTGTTCACAAGATGATGAATTGGAAATACATCTTCATTTGGGTGGTACTGGCATGCTTACCTTTTGGAAGTCTCCTTTATAGATGCTTTGAAAGCTCTACTGCAGCATGCAAATACTCATGATTTCTTTTCATGATTTGGTTTTATTTGATTATTTTTTCCTGTTAGAATAAAACTGACTCACTCAGAATAATTGGAGGAAAGATACATCTTAGTCCTTATATAGTCTGACATTCAGATGGAAACCCTTAAAGGAAATTAGAATCTGTTTTCAAGTACATGAACTAGCCCTTGTAGAATGCAGAGTATTGCCAAGTGTCATAGATTATAGAATTTGGGGCTAAATGAGAGCAAGTAGGGTCTTAGATATAAGATTCTGACTCTAGTTTCCAGTGTGGATTTTTTCCCTCACCATCAAGCCAGTGTCTGACACCAGCTGGGTGTCCTACAATTCCACCCAGTTCTGATGTTATCTACCTGGAGACAGCATCAGACCCCACAGGGTAAGCGCCCTGTCCCACAGGACCGCCCCTCCCCCTTTCTGCAGACACCAGTGGCAAGTCCAGGCCGTCACCTGTGCTTCTGACCTACCAACCGGCTACAGACTGGAGGTTACAACAGCCTTCTCCTTGGACTCAATTACTTTGCTAGAGTGGCTCACGGAACTCAGAGAAATATATTTATTTACTAGACTTCAAGTTTATTATCAAAGAAGGTAACTAAGGCACAGCCAGATAGAAGAGATGCACAGGCGAGGTGTAAGGAGATGGTGTGGAGTTTCATGCCCTCACCAGGTGCACCAACCTCCCAAAACCTCCACCCGTCCGCCAACCCAAGAACTCTCGGAACCCTGTCCTTTTGGCTTTTTTATGGAGGCTTCATTACATAGGCCTGATTGAGTTGAATCACCAATGGCCAATGATGTAATTAATCTCCAGCCCCTTTCTCCTCCCTGGAGGTCAAGGGGGGGGGGAGCTGAAAGTTCCAACCCTCTAATCCCAGGGTTGGTTCTCCTGGCAACAAGCCCCCACTTAGATTCTTCCAAAAGTCACCTCATTCACATAAGACACCATTACCACGCTCATCCTTCAGGAAGTTCCAGAAGTTGTAGGAGCTCTGTGCCAGGAAAGGGGACAAAGACCAAGTATATATTTATTATAAATCACAATATCACAGGTAAATGAGGCGGCATTATACCAGCTTTGTGGAGTGAATGTTGGGTCTTACCTGCTGTCACATAGCAGAAGGGAAGGGAAGGAAAAGGAAGAGGTCGGGAAAGGGGATAGGTCCAGAGTTTGAAGCCCTTGCCCCCCTTGAACTCCTTGGGGAGTTCTTTATAGCTTGCTTTCCATTATTTGATTGAGCAAATACAAATATACAGTATGATTCTGTACGAATTTGTAGATGTACATGGATTCATATTTACTGCAAAATCTGTTTTCTTATTTGCTTAACTAAACTTTTACCGTGGAGTATGGTATATTTCATCCCATCTCCAATTCAAATATTTAATGGAGTCAGGACACTCGGTAGAAGGGCCCTTGGAAGCCGTCTAGTTCAGTTCCCACTGTGACCAGTAAGGAAGGGAGACCAGGTTACTTGACAGGAGTCAACAGCCAAATGAGCGCTGATGTGTTGCTTAAAACTACGCTCTTTATGGACATGCGTTAATGAATGTTTAGAAGACCTAGCCCAGCAGACTCACCATGAGGGAAAGGAGTCCAGTCATTTTTTCCCCTAATCCTTAAATTGTTTGAGCATCAGCTCAAATGAGTTTAACGATCACCACTTTTGTGCCTTTTATCTCTCCTGTGTTTGTCCAACTTAAATGCCCAAGACTGAAACAGCCTCATGTTCATGAGAATAACCTTTCGTAGATTTTAACATCCAAGCAGCTTTTTATCAAGTCACACCATAGTTGAACTAAAGTAGGTTAGGTAAAAACCTCAGTTAATTAGATTCTGTTTTTGTATATAGCTTTCCCCTGAGGAAAGTTGAAATGATAATTTTTAAAATGGGTTTATAGAGAAGTTTCTGTATTAAGAAGGTAGATTGGAAAGACCAAGTTCATTTGGAAGAAAAGAACAGGACTTAGAATACAGGACATCTTAACATCATCTTTTACCTGTAACTAAAACATGTGATATTCAGAGATTGTCAATAGCTTTAAATTTTTAAACCCGTTTCTGCTATCCAGCTTTAGTCATTAAATGTTAATTCATCAAGTGACCAGAAGGGATCACTAGAAGACATTTTTCTCTGGGGACGTTTACTTTTATTTTCCTTCCTGCTCTCAGCCCAAAGGCAAGGAAAAAACAGAGATATTCCTTTGGTAGAATGATGTTGCGTCTTTTATCTGGGAAAGTCAGTTTTCAGCTTTGCGTTTCAATCCGATTTTAAGACTGTTGGGACCATCTTAGAAAATATAATAATCTACATAATATAGTAATCTATACTATTTTTCCAGACAGACTTTCTTCAGAATAAGTGACATTCAAAATGATTCAAATTAGGCAGCTGTGGTCATTTCTTGGGCAAAGACTTCTGGATGACTTAAACTGTGGTTCTGTTACCAGGAAGGGTTGGTGCTGAACTCTTTTTGGTCGGTGTGTCTTCCCCTTAGATTAGCACTGTTGAAGAAAAGTGGTGAGGAAGACTGGAGAAACAGACTTAACAGAAAGCAGGAGTATGGCAAAGCGGCCGTCACCAGCAGCCTGCACATCCAAGAAACGGGACAGTCACTCAAGAAGAAGGTAACGTTGTCCGTGCGCGGGAAAAGCATTCTGACTAACATCACGCTTGGACGTGCATCCACCAGGCGAGCATGCATAACTTAACTGGTTACTGCCCTGGGAAGCGTAGCACTCTCTTGCCACGAGGGTCCGCACTTGAAGTCTGTCCCACAGCGGCTTCAGTTGATCACCAGGTAAAGTCTTGAGATGTTCTAGAACTGGGGACAGCACCGCGTGCCTAATGCATCAGCAAGCAAGTTCCTAAATTTGGAAGTGTGCACTTTTACTTTGGTTTCAGACCTTCTTTAATGAAGTCTGACTTTACAATGTTATTAAAGTCTTTAGAATGAAAAACTGTCATTGACCGCTAACCGTTTGTAAGTTGCATATAAAATATGGGCTTGAATGTCCTATGCCGAGGTTTAAAACAGGAGTATACAAGAGAAGGACATAATTGTGGTCGGTGAGGACTTATTTCATAATTGAAGACATGTTTCATGATGAGCAGGTAAGCCTTTTATTGAGAAGGTACAGCAAAGTATGGTACAAGTTTAGAGAAAATTAAGTAATACACTGTTGTTGATACGGGCAAGCACTTCTTCATAGGCAAATGTAGGTGTTAAATTACCAGTAATGATGACCAGCTTTGACCAGTCAGTGCACACTTTCAAAGCGGACGGTGACTTGCCCCCTGCATGGCCCTGTGATTGCCAATGCACTGCTGGCTGGGGGCAAAGTAGATGCCGTAGCACACCCACTGGCCAACTTCTAGGATCAAAAGTCTTCAAACAAAAAGGAAAACAAAATACTTACAACCAGATGATCACCTGGACCCCTTCCAATCTAAAACAATTTAATAAGCATCCGTGGAAGAAAGAAATGATGAACGTGACCTTCAGGCGTTCAGAAACTTACATTAAAAGGAAGTGTGTCCACAGGGCTGTGAGGGGAGAGTTCTGACACTGTTTCCTGTGGCACTTCTGTGTTTTCATAGGTTAAATTGAAACAGCAATTTGAATTCTCTTTTTTGAGACAGACATGACATTAAAGATAATGACTAAAGACAGTTAAAGCTCAGCCATTTGTAAAGTTCTCAGCTCTAATTGGATATTCAAGCAGCTATGTAGGAAATTTGGACTTCCAGGATGAGATCCGGAAGTGAAAGAAAACTCTGCCCCTCAAATCATTGATCCCCATTGCCCACAAACTTTATTTAAAAGTTTGATTTGAAATCATCGGTTCACACATAACTTTAGCGCTTCATTCTTGGTCATGTCGAAAGATGCAAAGAAACCTTCCCTAGCAGGTCCCGCACGGCACACGGCACGGTGAAAAGTAAAGCTACAAAGCACAAAGCCAGGCAGAGCCCTTGTGAGAAGTGGAATCGATTGCAGTGCTCTACCCACTTTGGAGACAGAGATCATCCGAGGCTGGGTAGCCCAGAAGGCTGGGAGTAGCGGGTGAGAACAGAACGGCCTTAACACTAGGCAGAGGTTCTTAGGAGGCAAGAGATGGGAGAAGGGGACCGCCGTTGCCCCTGGGGTGGAAAACCCAGTCCGCGGCAGCCCTGGCTTGAGTGGGAAGTGGTGTCTTGGGCTCACGGACACGATGGGTTCTGCACCAGCAGTGAACTCACCGTCGCTCTCCTGCTCCGAGACCTAGTTCACTTCGGCCCAAGACAATAAGCTCTTTGAAGTTAAAATAAGCCCATCTATTTTCAGTTTTTCTAGCAAGCATTGGGAAATCACAAGTTCTGTTGAGGTCAGGTGGTTTTCCCATGGCCTCTGATAAGCCCTTGGCTTCATGTCTTCCCAAGGGCGGGCTGTGTATTTCAGCCACGCCTTCGCCAGCTCAGATGAAGCAGCAGAGCTGCCTTGAACCTGATCTGCCTTAAGACAGTCCCCCAGGTAGCTGGTGGCGGGGGGAGGTGCTTGAGACATGGCCAGGGCTTGCTGGGCGTCCAGACGCTTCTCTGGAGGAGGAAGGACATTCATGACACGTGCTCCATGCAGATGGGAGCTTGCTGCCTGGGCTGGAGCTAGACTTGCTAGGGGCACAAGCTCTGGAACCTTCCATCTTTTGCACCAAGGGACAAGGGACTAGATTTACAGTCAGGTCATCACTTCCTGCACAGTTTCTGAGTTCATCAAACGCACATATTCGTGGTTACGAAACATTTTACCGTTTGGCCTCCTCGAGCTTTTGTGTGCAGTGAGCAGGGTCCCATGAGTTACAGCCTGTGGAGAAACAGAGGAAGCAGGAGATGGAGACCGGCCTCTCTATAAATCACTTCCCCTGTGAAAATCCACGCCGTCCAGTAAATATAATGCGAGCCACACGAGTAATTAGAGATTGTCATGCAGCCACATTAAAAAAAATGATGTAAAGGATGCCTTGAAAATCTAGAACAGTTTTTGTTTCTGTCAAAGGGTTTGTCCTAAAACAAAACAAATTTTTGGTGCTCTAACCCGCATCTCACTGGGGGTCCTATATGGAAGAAAATACTCTTTTGGTCCATGAGTAAGTAGATTTGAGGTTAGATTTTAGGTTAGTTAGAGTTTTCCTTTCCCTTCTAAAAGATCAGTCATGCCTCAAGAGCTGATGTCACTTAACATCAGGTCCTTGCTTTCCAAATTTATCCCCCAGAATCAGGATTGATGATTTGGAGCTTAACAGGGCTGATCATTTACTTCGCGGACCCTGTCGTTTCCTACGACAAACAGCTTGGGTTCTTTCTCTCTCTCGCCATCCCTCTTCCCTTCCTCCTGTTCGTGGTTTAGGGTATTGCTAACCTGACTTACACACTTTTGCCCTTGTCGTGTATAGAATTAGTTCTAAAGATGGCAAAGCCCGTTGGTTTGTAGGTACGGCCGGGCTCGTAGTGCAGGGAATGCGTCCACTGGAGCATATGGTATGTGGAGAGTTTCCTTCAGAGTGACGCATCCCATCCCGAGAGTGAGAGAAATGAAATGAAGCCAAGTTTGAAAGAAAAGGGATTTGGCCGGAGTCTCTTTGTGTCAACTAAATTGCAGTTATGTATTTTCACCAAATCATTATTTAAAATTCCAACCCCATTTTGGCATCTTCAGTATTTAAGGCAGAGACAGTGACTCCTGTGCCCTTTGGTCAAGATAATCATCAATGTTTCAGACTTTTTCCAGGAAATAAAAACCCTGTATAGAGTTTGTGGTTACAAGCCCGAGCCCACATCTGAGTCACAGATCAGGATTTGATATCTGGCTGTGCTGCCATCAGCGTGTCAAGTCAGTGAATCAAGCTAAGGTCTGTGATGTCCCCAGAACAAGTCCTTGAAAATTCTAGGAAGGTCAGTCTGCCACATTCGTGCTCTGATTGGCTCTGTCACTGAAATTCGAAATCACAGTTCAAGAGCATGAGGTCAGTTGAGGGTAAGAGGGCAAGGAAGGCTGTTGGTATGACCTCCAATTAAAGATTATTATCCCGCTGGCGAGTGATGGGTTCACTCGGTGTTTGTGCCACCCGATCGTGTGGGCATGTGCATGCTTCTCCTGGCACCCAGCACAGAGTTCTTGAACATGATTGTGACACCATAACCCGATCCTACCCTTCCAGCACTCTGCAATGTCTCCTGTTTGTTTTAACCTGTAGGAAGAAGGAGGAGTTACAGATGATAATGCCATTTCTAATCTGCTTTGGGTAAGCCTGACTCTCACATAGATCTCCTCGCCACATGGAACTCTCATCCCCGACGCTTCCCCTTGGTGCCCCTCTCTGTTTGGTTTTCTTATCCCGAGGCAAGATGCCACCTTGATCCAGAGTGGAGCGCTATCCTGTTTCCTGAAATTTTGTTTCAACCATAGAATGAAAAAACTTGAAAGACGTTAAAGAAGATATTTTATATTCGATGTTCAAACGGTCCACGAAAGTCAGGGTTTCCCTGTAGGTCACGGAATATCTTCTGTAAATTGCAGTAATCTTGCCAGTAACTCAGTTACTGCACAGAGCTGACTTGGGTATATTTACTGTGCTTGTGTGGGGATTTCTGTTAGCATTCTAAAAAAAATAAACAAGTAGGACAGACTCTTTTGGGAAGAGAATTGAAATTGCAATGAGTAGATTAACTTTCTGTGAGAGAAATCCGTGTTTTTGTCCCTCCCCCTTCCCCACCCTGCTGTGATAAATCTTCTCTTTTCACCTCTAATCCTCTTGCTTTGCTCTATAGGAACCTGTATATGCTTCTACTTATTCTCCTGCTATACCTGCTGCCCATAAATACCTGTCTTTTGTATCTATTAATCAGGTGAGGAATTGCCTACACGTATTAAGCCTCATTGCAATTTCTGAGCAGCAGGGAGAAACTTGTTTCATTTGGGGAAGTAACTCCTTTGCTGCATTTCTGTGTGTGTGTGTGTGTGTGTGTGTGTGTGTGCGCGCGCGCGCATGCACGCAGATGTAATCGCTACTTCATATATTTAGGGTCAGTCACCCACATCTCAACTTTCGCTCAGACCCCTAGGGAGACCTGTGGTATTAATTCATCTCATAGTCATGCAACTGGTTGAAGAGGAAAGTTCCCCATTTTAATCTCCAAGGTTTATATCCTAAATTGAGTCAGGAGCCCAAGAAGGACCCCGGGGTTATCTTGATAAAGTAGGAGGAGGTGGCCCAGGCACTTTGGGGCATGCAAGAGACAGGGTGGAAGAGGCGGTCCTGATGGGAGCTGGCTGCCACGGTGCTGTTGGCATGGCAACCGCAGCCCTCCTTCCCCACTCTCCACCTCCACTGCACCCCGTCTGAACCCCACCGCAGAAGGGAGACCTAGCCTGGGCTGATATGATACGTCGGTACATAATATGTGATGATGTTTAAGGCTAAACATACCAGTGATTGTTCGTTATTCCCCTTGGAATGTCCCTGGGGTCAGAGTAGCTAGAAACAGTGGCTGCATCCCCTTTGCCACGAGCCCCAGGTGCTAGTTGCCCTCCGTCTGTGGGACCTGGCCGGTCATTCCCCTCTTAGGGCTTCTGTCTCCTCATCAGCCCTGGGACAACGCCTCTCAGGTAGCCTCCAACTAGAAATCTCATGACTGTTCTGTTCCTTTAGGACTCGTGGTGACAAAACAGGTCTTTGAGGGAGAGGCACAGGGTTTCAGCCAGAGGAAGGGTCTGGTGGGTCCTCCCGGCTTCATCTGGCATCTTCACAGGTGGAAACTGCCCGTTTCTTCTCCCGAAGGCGGCCTTTCCCTCACTCTTCTTAGCGCCTTTCCTCTGAAGTTAGGAATGCGGGTCTGTGGGAGCCCAGCCTGCATAGCCAGCCGGTGTCCACCCCAAAAAAGAGGCTGAGGTCTGGAGCGAACCTGCTGTTGCAGGGGGGAAATGCCTGTTTTCTTCTAAATAAGTCAGTGTTAAACTTTAAAAGAAAAGATATATTACTGAAGTCTTTAAATATAAATTATGTATATTATATAATACACATGTCGTGTGTGTGTGTATATATATATATATATATATATAGTATACTTTTTTTATAGACTTTACTTTTTAGGGCAGTTTTAGGGTCACAGCAAAATTGAACAGGAAGTGCAGAGACTTCCCCTAACCCCCCCCCCACACACACAGCCTCCCCCATTATCAGCATACCCCACCGGATGGCATGCTTATTACAGTTGACAAGTTGTTATCCCTCAGTGTCCATAATTTATATTTGGGTTCACTCTTGGTGTCGTACATTCTCTGGATTTTGACAAATGTATAATGACATGTATCCATCATTGTAACATTATACAGAGTAGTTTCACTGCCCTAAAAACCCTCTGTGGTGACTTCCCTGGCGGTCCGGTGGTCAAGACTCCACGCTTCCACTGCAGGGGGTGCAGGTTCGATCCTTGGTTGAGGAACTAAGATCCCATGTACCATGGAGCGCAGCCAAAAAAAAAACAACTAAACAAACAGAAAACAAAAACCCTCTGTGCTCTGCCTCTTCATCCCTACCTCTCCCCCCCCACCCTCTTCCTTCCCTTGGCAACCACTGATGTTTTTACTGTCTCCATAGTTTTGGTCTTTTCCAGAATGTCATATTGTTAGAATCGTACAGCATATAGCCTTTTCAGATTGGCTTCTTTCACTTAGTAATATGCATTTAAGGTTCCCCCATGTATTTTCATGGCTTGATAACTCACTTCTTTTTACCACTAAATAATAGTCCTTGTCTGGATGGACCAGTTTATTTATCCATTTGCTTACTGAAGGTCATCTTGGTTGCTTCCAAGTTTTGGCAATTGTGAATTAAACTGCTCTAAACATCCATTGCAGGTTTTTGTATGGACATAAGTTTTCAACTCATTTGGATACCAAAGAGTATGATTGCTGGATCTTATGGTAAGAGTATGTTTAGTTGTGTAAGAAACTGCTAAACTGTCTTCCCAAGTGGCTGCACCGTTTTGCATTCCCACCAGCAATGGATGAGAGTTCCTGTTGCTCCACATCCTCGCCAGCATTGGGTGGTGTCAGTGGTTTGGATTTTGGCTATTCTAATAGGTGTATACAAGTATCTTGTTGTTTTAATTAGCATTTTCCTGATGGCATAGGATGTTGAACATCTTTTCATCTGTATATCTTCTTTGGTGAAGTGTCTGTTCAGATCATTTGCCCATTTTTAAATTGGTTGTTTTCTTCTTGTTGAGTTTTGAGAGTTCTTTGTATATTTTGGATAGCAGTTCTTTATCAGGTATGTCTTAGGCAAATATTTTCTCCCAGTGTGTGGCTTGTCTTCTCATTCCCTTGACAGTGTCTTTCACAGAGCAAAAGTTTTTAATTTCAATGAAGTCCAGCTTATTAGCTGTTTCTTTCATGGATCATGCATTTAGTGTTGTATCTAAAAAGTCATCACTGAACCCAGGGTCATCTAGATTTTTTTCTATGTGATCTACAAATTTTATAGTTTTGCATTTTACACTTAGGTCTGTGAGCCATTTTGAGTTAATTTTTGTGAAGGGTACAAAACCTGCATCTAGATTCTTTTTTTTTTTTTTTTGCATGTGGATGTGCAGTCATTTGTTGAAAAGACTATGAAAAGACTGTCGTTTCTCCACTGTATTACCTTTGCTTCTTTCAAAGATTAGTTGAGCATATTTGTGTGGGTATATTTCTGGGCTCTCTACTCTGTTCTATTGATCTATTTGTGTGTTTTTTCACTAGTACCACACTGTCTTGGTAGTAATGGTACTTTTGTAGTAGCTTTACAGTAGGTCTTGAAGTTGGGGAGTGTCAGTCTTCTGACTTTTTTCTTCCCCTTCAATATTGTGTTGGCTAATCTGGGTCTTTTGCTCCTCCATATAAACTTGTCTGTTCATCAATATCCACAAAATAACTTGCTGGGATTTTGATTAGAATCGCACCAAATCTATAAATCAAGTTGGAAAGAACTGACATCTTGACAAGATTGCATCTCCCCATCCATGAACATGGACTATCTCTCCATATATTTTTTTTTTAATTTTTATTTATTTATTTTATTTATTTATTTTTGGCTGTGTTGGGTCTTCGTTTCTATGCGAGGGCTTTCTCTAGTTGCGGCAAGTGGGGGCCACTCTTCATTGCGGTGCGCGGGCCTCTCACTATCACGGCCTCTCTTGTTGCGGAGCACAGGCTCCAGATGCGCAGGCTCAGTAATTGTGGCTCACGGGCCTAGTTGCTCCGCGGCATGTGGGATCTTCCCAGACCAGGGCTTGAACCCGTGTCCCCTGCATTGGCAGGCGGATTCTCAACCACTGCGCCACCAGGGAAGCCCTCTCCATATATTTTTAAGTTTAAAGAAAAATAACATTTACCAAAGGCAATCTATGTCTTATCACTTCAAAATTAAAATGGCCTAAAAATCCTGTATTTTTACTTCTGGACAATTTTCCCAGATAAATGTTTTACATACCAGTGATGGGGCACTAGCTCCTCAGTGTTCCTGGAGATCCTTTCCTCTAGCAGTCCTGGTATAAATATTCAACAATGCAGGGGCTCAGAGAGGGAAACAGAACATTTAAACAGCACACAAGTTCTGTCTAAATGGACTATTTGTCTCTTGTCAGGCTTCAACCCACGTTTTCTTCTTCCTCACATGCCTCAGGGCTGTATCAGAATAAGATTTTCCTTGTTCCCTTCCTTTCATCTTAGTTGCTGGGAAAGGGTGACAAGGTCAGATTATAGTCACTTTGAGGTCCAAACCTAGTTGAGATCTTTTCCCATGTTTTGTTCAGGCCACGTTAGGCTCTGGGCACTGATGATGGATGGAAATCACTTAAAGAGATGGCAGAGCTAAATTTCCTTAACAGTGCACAGGATTCGAAATGGTGATAGCATTTTTGAAAACTGAGAAGTGCTGATTTGTCACCGTACCTTATTTCTCTTAACACATGATTCTGTGATTTCTTCCTGTGATGTAGTTTCACTAGAGGTGAATAAGCTAAAAACTTAAAAGTCAGATCACAGTATTTTCTATCTATGAAGCTCTCCACTTGTAGAAGAATTGTACCCTTAGATCTGCACTAATCCTAGCCACACGTGTTAGTTCTCTCTCGTGTATCACCTCCTGTGTCAGAAACACTTAGTGAGATTTGCACTGTGATTTCTCAGGTGTACAGAGGCAAACCCATCAGTAGCAGTATGGTAACCTGAAAACATTCTTGCAGCTTAACCCTTTGCACAGTTTCTAGCTGTGTCCTACCGAGTCTCTGTCCATCCCTAAGACCCTCCTTTCTTCCCAACTGTTTCACTACCTTCTCCTCCCCTCCTCCTCCCCCTCCCCTTCTTCTTCTCCTTCTCCTTCCCCTTCTCCTCCTTCTTCCTCTTCATCTCCTTCTCCTCCTCCCCCTCCTCCCCCTCCCCCTTCCCTCCCCCCTTCTTCTTTTCTCCTTCTCTCTCTTTCATTCCCTCCCTCCCCTTCCTCATCTTTCTGCATCACGTTCATGAGATCTATATTTGAAAGAGTAAAAAATAGATTGGGTAGGGCTTCTATTCATATTATGCCCCAACTCCCTTACTCTCCCAGTCAATCCTAAATATCATCAGCTAAACCTAGGAAAACCTGAAAAATGACACAGTGCTTACTATACTATGTATTATGTCCTTCTCTAAATGAGGAAAGAAAACCTTCGAAGGGAAAAGCAAGACAAGACAATCATGAAGTTTTAAGCTAAAAAAAAAAAAAGTACATGGACAAAGATGTCTATCTTGCCTGTTTTCACATTTTGAGTTCTAAAATTTAATAGCAACTTGTGATACATTTTATTAATTTCTAAAGGGAATAAATAAACTATATTTATACATATAATACACACATATGATATATATACAAATATATAAGATATATATATATACACATTATATATATCTTACTGCATTATAGAACCATTTAAAGTCAGATAAGGGGAATCAGGGGCTTCTAGACCAACCCTACTAAGTGGTAAAGCTAAGGTGAAACTTCTAGAGAAGCAAAAACGTTTATGTTTAACAACGTCATTTAGAGGTGAGTGAAAAGCATGCTCCTTCACGTAGATCTGGCAAACCACTGGACACTTTGAATCCTGGAACACCTGTGTCATCCCAGGGCTTACATCCATCACGTTCTCCCTGGAGCTGCAGGAGAATCCAAGTGCCTTGGGAAGTGGAATTGTTGATCTGGGGATACCATTTTTCTGAGTCATTAACCACACTTCCCGTGCACCAGGACTCTGGAGATTTTACTGAGTTCACCATAGAACTGGTGATGTCTGGATCTTTGGAGAAGAAAACTTTCTTGGCACTTTATATGTTTTTTAAAATATTTTAAGGCTAGTGTCCTATTGATTTGATTAAAATTCACTCCTGAAACTTCATTTTCCAAGAAAACTTACCCTCTTTTTTGAATTTTGATGAGGTTTTCCTAGCAAGTCCACCTCATAGTTTATAAGGGCCTGTGATTCAGAGAATTACGTGGAATTAGGGTCATCTCACCACTCATGAGTAGGAAGGACCTGTAGATAGAAGCTCTTTCTGTTCTGGGGACGATGCTTTTCTTTCCTCAGCACTAGCTTCCATGGCTCCTGCCCTCCCCACTGCTTCTCCCCCTGTGTGCCCCACCCCCGTACCCAGGGGGATTTTGTAGTGAAAGGAGGGAAGGGTGAAGGAGAGAAAGATTTTCTCCTGTGTCAGCCTGCTGCAGTCATCCACTCTCCTGGCCACAACCCTTCCTCTGCACTGGTCCTCGGTGCCTTCCTGCCCATCCCCCTCCTTTCCTTGTCTCCCTCAAGTCACCTACCCCACCTCCAGCTTCTGCCTTTTAGGCCAAAGGAGTGTCACCAATGGCTTAGAAATTGAAGAGGCACCTATCTCCAGAACCCCAATTAGAAGCATTTGAATGCCTTTTTTAGGTAGAACTGTTATTATGTATGTAGGTTATCTCTATAGCACAACTCAGCCTCAATGTCAGATATTCTGTGACTTAAAAGTCACTTTTATGGGCTTGACCTGGTTACCTAACTGCCCATGTAACATAGTTGCTCTAGGAAAAAGCACACGAGTTCCAGAAAGCCTTCTGATAGCACATCCTACCCTAATCAGCTTTCCTTCCTGTATGATTGACCGTGTTACTTAAGTGGGTAAGATTTTCTAGACCCACCAGTGCTCTTTGTGAGTATAATGGATAAAGAGTCCTAGGCAGCTGAGTTTAACTAGATAAGTAAAACAGAGCAACTTTAAAACCCTGTAAAATTCATGGCAGGGAGACAGTCTAATTTTGTTTCTTTCTACAGAGTATCATTTTGATATTCCAGTGTTGCAAACAAATAAGTGAAAAACAAAGCTCTAACCTACAGTTCCCGTGGTGTTGGTGGTGGTGACCTCTAACCCAAGCTGGAAATAGGGAAGCCGAGCCTATTTCAGACAGAACAGCTGTGGACGTGTGGGGACGATGCACGGCTCCTCTCTGCCTGCTTTTCGGCTCACAGAGGGCTGCACGCTAACGCTTGTGTCTCTGTGGTTTGCTCTCCTGTTTTCTTCTGGGCACACTCCGTAAGCAGCGGGTCACAGAAAGTCGAGAGAGCCAGATGACGATTGAAGAGAGGAAGCATCTCATCACCGTGAGAGAGGACGCCTGGAAGACCAGAGGCCGGGGGGCGGCCAACGACTCCACCCAGTTTACCGTGGCCGGCAGGATGGTGAAGCGAGGTCAGGAGGCGTGTGCGCGCTCCGTCGCCCCGCCCCGCACGGAGGGGGCGTGGCCGGGGGGTGCTCAGTGTAAAACATGAGGCCGCGGTCCGCTCTGGTTTGCGCTCTCACTGAAATTGTGCACACGTTTTCTGGGTAGGTGTTGTGAGATATTCCTACCGAAAACCTTTTCCTACGACACCGTCATCTTCGACGTCAGACGCATAATGCAATTAGTCACATTTCAAAACAGCCATTTGGAAATGGAGCCCAGGTTTCAAAAGCAATTTTGCAAATCTGCTAACAGATCTTAGTCCTTTCCTGTCATTGCTTTGAAATTATTTCCATTTTCTTGCCATCTGGCAGTCAGTTCACCCAAATGAGCCTTTCTCAGTGAAGGAGGAGTTTCTGTCTTCTCCCTTTTAGGCTAATTCCCAGGTCTCTTTCCATCAAACTCAGAGTTCCCTGGCTTCGGAAGCCCTATTTCCAGCGATGTTTTAATAGCTGTCCAAAGGATGGATCCATTTCCACAGGGAAGTGAGATTTCCCTACAGATGGGCAGTTTCCCTGCAGCTGAGCTCTTGGAACTAATTTGCAGCAGGGAATCCAAAGATCTATGAAAGTGACAAATCACGTGGTTAGAAGTCACCAGAGAGCTGACGGGCTCCACATCCTGTAGGAAAGGGGTAAAATCTGGGGTCCTTGTTCACCTACATGCACGTACCTTCATTTTCTAAGCTGTGGTTTAAGTAAATTTCTTAACTTAGTGATAAAGGTTTTCACATTCAGGTAGAGTTAACTTACACTGGTGTCTGCTTTCTAGGTTTGCAGCTCGCTTTTCTCAAAACCTTTCAGGATCCTCACTCATAGACAGTGCCTAGCTCATTGTAGGCTCATGATAAATATTTGCAGAAGGAAAGGAGGGAGGGAAAACCCCTGAACTGAGATGAGCCCAAATCTTGGTGGAAAAATCCTTTGTAACAAATTTATTCTTAACTTTTCCTGGAATTGTCAAGGATAACAGAAGATAGTTTACTCTCAGAATGAGGTGGCATTTGAGTTTGTTCTGTATGCTTTACATGACCCCCATCCCTATGTTAACAAAAGCAGATTCTTAAGGCCCACATTGGTTAAGAAGAACTCGAGCTGAGAACTTGAACCAGAGCTCAGATCTGCCAGCTTCTAGCCCAGGCTTTTATTCTGATGACTTTTCACTTTGGTTTCCTCTTTCCTCTTCCATCTGAAAAGATGGTAATTTATTTGAAGTTGGGCCCTTACTACCAGATACCACTGCCCTTGTCCACAGGAATGTCAGAGGAAGTAGCTTTGCTCTTAGGCAGGTTGGGAGAGTAAAGTCAGAGATGTTCCTCTCCCTTAGTGGATGAGTTTGCTTTCACTTGTTTCTGAATAAATCAGGGATCTTTATTTAACGGGTGCGATATGACCTTGCTCTGGAAATAATTTTCTTGTACTTTCAATCTAATGGAAGAACTGTACCCTGTTTTTCTAGTATTTGTTACCACCTACACAGTGATGTGTTTCACTCAGTCCCCGCTCTTTTGGATTTGCAGTGATAGGGCGTCCAATGTCCTACACTCGCCAAAGAATGAAGTAGTCCCCACGCTGTAGCCACCAAGATTTCCCATCTCCTCGGGTTACTGTGTGCCTGCGAGTTGCCAAGAGGCATGCCGTACCCTGATTTTCATTCTCTCGCCCCAGAACACTCTTTTCTCCCCAGCCTTGCTAGGACTGTCTCCCTTTTTCTTATTCCTAGATGCTACATAACAGTGAGTACACCACAGATTTCTGTGGTATTCTAGAATTCTCCTGGAAGGAAGGTACTCAAAGTGCACCTTTGAATAAGAGAGATGTGAAATGTTCCTGAAGAGAGTAGGTGACTGGTTATTGCCTGTAGCATTCACTGAAAAGAGGTATGGGGAATGCTTTGTTTTGTTTTCACATCGTGAAATTTAAATCTGTGTGCCCTCCCCCACTATGGACGAACCCTAAATCCCTCCAGGAAAGAGCTGGTCCACCTCTGGGAGCTCAGTGCTGCAGCCTGAACGGGCAGCAGGGCGCGCCGTGACAGCGCGAGGGGCCGGTGTCCTGGTCGGCTGGAGCCAGGCCTGTTTACTGGCTTCAGAGTTAATAACCTCTGGGCTCATGAAATCTGCCCATGCCTCTTATGCATCCTCTTAGCAGGCGATGGTTTACTGCCCAGCCTGTGATACCAAATTTTACTTATCCTTAGCATCTTTCAAGAAAGTTGACTTTCTCACTGATATAAACCCTTTGCAGTTCCGGTAAAGAAATCATTCTTTTAAATGTTGTTGACATTGTTAAGGAAGTATTATGTACATGTTGAGAAGTGCTTCTAGAGTATCACCTAAAATTTAAGTTGTAAACTACATTTCAGTATTTTTCCTTAAAAATGTTATGCGGTAGCACGTCCTTCTCCACCTCACGGGAGGGGCAGATCCGGGAGGGGCAGATCCGTTCACTTCAGTGGTTTTTTTTCCCTGTAAGCGACAGTGATTTACATATTCTCCCTTTGTGGTTCTCGGAGGGATACTTAACGTGGCAACATCACCCAAGGGTTTCACGTTTCTTACAAACAGAGACAAAGAACATTAATGTCTCATTTTGTTCTCTGTACGTGCACTAATTACTTCCCTTTCGAATCCCTTCTAAGGTTAGGGAAGAATACTCATCTTTGTCTTTATTAAAGTTTCTTATTCTAATCAGATGCCTTCTTCAGGCTGGAATGTCTGTCTTTCCCTCTCATGTGTCTTTTACCATTTCTCCGTTTAAAGATTCCCCATCCTGCTTCTTGGTAGATGCAGGTGGAAGCATGTCCTGAGCTCCCAGCCACACCTGACATGGGTACCATCCTCCAACAGTCACAGATCAGTACAAATGGTTCCTCTTGTGTCTTTCTTACAAAGCTTAGCATCCTCTGCATTATTGCCTAATAGGACCACACTCTGAGTGACACCCCCAAAGGCCAGACGGTCCCCACGTCCCCTCAGCTGGGAGGGACACTCCAGGCCAGCGTGACCAGCCCGGTCTCCCCGTCCTCTGCAGAGATGGTGCAGAACAACTGGCCCTCCACATCCTCGCGTTCCGCAGCCACGAATTCAACCACCCGTGATCAAAAAAAATTTTTAATTCCAGAGAATTCCCAAAAGCAAAACTGGAATTTGCCACCTCAGCTCTTTACGTAGCATTTACATTGTCTTAGGTATAATGAGGCATCCAGAGATGATCTAGAGTATACCGGAGGATGTACGTAGATTGTATACAAATATGCCATTTTGTATAAGGGACTTGAGCATCTGTGGATTTTGGTACCCACAGGGGGTCCTGGAACCAATCCCTTGTGGATACCAAGGGACGACTGTATACTTTCTCTTCCGCTACCTCCACTCTCCCCAAACCCTCCAGACGTCACCGTTTCATCTGTTCGAGGACATTCTGATTGCCTTCGTGTCTTCGTGGTTCAGTGTGGAATGGCAGCCTGACAGCTGCTGCAGGCCTTAGAAACAATAAAACCCTGTCTCCATGGGCAGTTGTCCTACACGTGTGGGCACGGTCCCTGCCAGCTGCACATGTGTGTGTCCCATGCGTGTGTGTAAATTCTGTAAATTGTTAGATCTCCGTTGGGACTCATGGCCATCCCTCAGGGTCCTGGGAACTTCCGGAAGTTTCCTGAGATGCTCAATAGCTCCTTTGTCTGCTCTGCAGGTCTGGCGTCCCCCACTGCCATCACCCCAGTAGCGTCCCCTATCTGCAGTAGAACGAGGGGCAGCACGCCAGTTTCCAGACCCCTGGAAGGTGAGTCACCAGGCACCCAGTGTGCCAAGAGGTCTGTGATCAGAAGAGCCCTCCGTGCTTCTCTCACCTGTGTTTTCTACTTGCCCAGATATCGAAGCCAGACCAGACATGCAGTTAGAATCAGACCTCAAGTTGGACAGGCTGGAAACCTTTCTAAGAAGGCTGAATAACAAAGGTACACACCAGGAGCCGGAGGGAAGCTTGGGTTCATGTGCTTGTAGCCAGTGTGGCTCGGGTTTCAGTGGGTAGCTCAGGAAGCCTAGAAATACCTGCCCTGCTTTCAGAATCTCTAAATCCCAACTGGGATTGCTTTTTCTCCTCAGCTAAATTGTCTTCTGTTATGACTTCACCAACTCATACTGTAAGCGTTATCTTTGTTGTTATGTTTTAAGAAATGAAGTTATTGGTCAACATTGATTAGATTACCAAACTCTGATTCACTTGGTAATGAACTCAGTAGGGAGCCCCCAATAACACATTTGTTCCTGGATCTAAACCCTTGGGATGGACTTCCCTGGTGGCGCAGTGGTTAAGAATCTGCCTGCCAATGCAGGGGGCACGGGTTCGAGCCCTGGTCCGGGAAGATCCCACATGCCGCGGAGCAACTAAGCCCGTGCGCCCCAACTACTGAGCCTGCGCTCTAGAGCCTGCGAGCCACAACTACTGAGCCCGTGTGCCACAACTACTGAAGCCTGCGCACCTAGAGCCCGTACTCCCCAACAAGAGAAGCCACCGCAATGAGAATCCTGCGCACCGCAACGAAGAGTAGCCCCCACTCGCTGCAACTAGAGAAAGCCCGTGCGCAGCAACGAAGACCCAATGCAGCCAAAAATAAAATAAATAAGTTTATGAAAAAGAAGTAAATAAACCCTTGGGATGTCATCCAATCAGGATTGTAGACTCGGTAATTTTGCCTTTAACCCTGAAAGCAGATTATTACACAAAATCAACGTGAACTTGGGTCTGATGAACTTTCAGTTGTATATGTCAATTTCCAATAAGGTAGCAGCTGCTATTATAATCACAAATGATTTCTAAAAGAAAATTCTAGTGAATAAAGATTTCAATACAAAAGTCCATGAACTATATATAATAAAAGAATAACATGCAGAAATAGCCTCATCTCTTAATAAAAATGTCCAGTACTTGCAATTTATCCAATACTAAGCCCTGGAGTCCCTACTATTGACAATGACCCTTATAGGTTGAAAATAATACAGACAACCACCTGAAACCAGAAATATAAAAGTGTAATATAATAACAAAGCTGGCAAGGCAAAGAATGCAAACGATTCAAAGTTTATTACCTATACGTAATGGTGATCTAGCCCAGGGGTCGGCAAACCAATCCAGCTCACCTCCTCTTTTTGTAAATAAAGTTTTATGGGAACACAGTTGTGCCCATTCCTTAGCATATTGGTAATAGTTGCTTTTGTACTATAGCAGCAGAGTCATGTAAGTGGCAACACAGGTCAAACAGACTCCCATGCAAAGCCTAAAGTATTTACTACGTGACCCTTTGCAGGAAAAGTTTTCACCAAACCCTGATCTAGAACAAGGCTGAGCTAGTTCTGCCTCCAAAAGAGCAAAAAGAGCAGGTTGAGAAATTCTCGGTGTGCTTGAGCCTCCATCCCTCCTACCACTCACGGTGCACGCTTTGCTCGGACGGGAAGTCCTTTCCTGAGAAGCCAGCTGATACCCAGGAAGCATCTACAGAACCCTGGACATCCCCGTCATGTCTGCTCCACTCCTGGACCTTAGCGGGAAGAAAATCATTTTTAAGATTCAGTGAAGCATAGTTGGAGTCATGTTTTTACACAAATCTCAGGTCATTGATTTGCTTGTTTGTCGGTAGTTGGTGGGATGCAAGAAACGGTCCTCACCGTCACCGGGAAATCCGTGAAAGAGGTGATGAAGCCGGACGATGAGGAAACCTTTGCCAAGTTCTACCGCAGCATGGATTCCGCTCTACCGAGAAGCCCCGTGGAGCTGGACGAGGACTTTGATGTCATTTTCGATCCTTACGCCCCCAAGTGAGTTATTTCATTTCCCATCTTTCACCCCTGGAGAACGGATTCCTTCACTGGTCTCCACACAGCACTTTCTCGGGAATCTTCTCTCACTGTTCCCTCCTTCCGCGATAGAACTTCATTACAGCCAGATTGATACCAACCAGGGTTCTTGGCCTACCCCAATCAATAGAAATTGATAAGAGGCCAGACAAGAAACTCAGGCAAGGCTTTATTGGGGCCCCTGCTGCAGCAGGGGGGGGAGAGAACACGTAACAGGTTCCCTGGCTCGCTCCCCGAGGTGGGTGAGCTGCTTCCTTATATGGGGTGAGGGCAGGGGCGGGTCCAGGGGTTGGACCGGAGGTGTGGCTTAGGTGGTCTGCCCACCCCTTTGGTGGTGCTGTGTGCAGGGGGCATGCGCAGTGCCCTGCTTTTGCTCCTGACACCCTGTTTTTGCTTCCAGCTCTTCAGAAGTGGCAGTTGGGTTTTTTAGTCTTTTTGTATCCTTTGTCCATAATTTGGCCCAATTGCACATGCACAGTTATTTTTAGTCTCTTATCGTTTTTTGTATTTTGTTGCTTGAGGAGACGTGTGTCCAGGTGCAAGCCCTGCAGCAAAGGGTCTCAGGTCCCAGCCCATCTCAAAATCACTGTTTTCTAGAACCAGACACCGGGCTAGATAGAGCTGCGTGCCCAGGACAGACGTCCCCTCCGGCAGAAAGCCTGGCATCCACACCACATGCCTGGGCCATGAAAATAAAGTGACTGTGTTTTTCACGTCACTCAAATATTGTTTTGCAGACTTTATGAACACTGGTTAGCAGAAATTTCTATGCCTTTCTTCATTTGACATGTCAAATTCTTACTCAACTTTGAAAACTGTTTGGATCACCTGGGCTCTAATGAATACAGCTAACTAGAAAATCAATGAAACGTGTTACTTAATTTGCAATCATTGATAAGATCAGTAGATCTGAGGGTTTTCTCAGTGATGTCCCAGGGTCCCTCTTCATGCAGGAACGTGACTAAACCACCAAAGAAAAGTGTTCATGGTGTTAGGATTCCCTTGGTTGTGATTGCCGCAAAGAAAGGCAAGTCCAACTGGCTTCAGCAGAAGAGAGGCGTGGAGGGATTTACAGGTCCACTCCTTGAAAAGCGCAGGCATGAACTCAGGCTCTGGGGGCTCAGAATGAGGTCTCTCTCGCCTGGTGCCTTTAGGCTGGCTTTCCTCTCAGTCAGGCTGTCACCACGTGGTAGATGGTCACCCCTCACTCCGGGTTTATATCCCATCTCCTTGGCCACCACCAGCACAGGCAGCTGACCTGCCCAGCTTTCCCAGGAGAAGTTCCGGGCCTGATTTTCTTGGGTTTGCATCCGGCCCTACAGCCATCATTGTGGCCAAGGGGATGGAAGATGCTGATTGGCCAGCAGGGGACGGTCTTTGGATCCCCCTCCGGAGCCAGGGTAGGGGACAGGGCACGGAGGGAGGTGGTTCCCCCAAAGGAAAGTCGAGGAGCTCTCACGAGAAGCAGGGAGAATGCGCTGGGTGAGCTAATAACCCCACGGCCATCCACCACGTTTATCTGTTGCCCACAAATTTCTCAGAGTGCCCGTCTCTTCCGAAGTCTGCGTGGTTATCATAAATGTTTCCTTAAGCTGCTCCTGGTACCTGTTTTGCATTTTTCAATGTGTTCAGTTTTTTTCGATTTGCTACCTTAAGAAAATGAACAACTTGCCATTCCCCAGCTTTAAGTAGTATTTTGGGTATTTGCATACACTGGTCGTGAGCCATTGTTCAATCCTCTCCTCACCCAAATGTCATTGTTTACACGGTTACATGTAATTTAAACACTGATATGTATGTTTACACACACACGACAATGTTATGTATGAAAGAGGACCTCCAGGTACAGAGATCCAGGCACTTAAGACATTAAAAGCAGCCGGAATCTGCTGGGAAACCATGTGACTGGGTCCACCCCTCTCCCCGTGTCTGGTCTTCTGCCCCAGAGAGTTGAGTGTGTGTGTGTGTGTGTGATGGCCATAGTTGGTTTTGTGGGCCTCTTTTATTTCAATATATTTTTCAAAATAGTGCTTATTTTCCAGAGGGGGGCAGTGGGTCGAGAGGAGGCTAGAGATGGGTAACTTGGGGAGGGAACTGGAAAACTTGCACGGAGAGAGAGCTGAGTCTGGTGGAGAGAGGGTTGAATCAAGAAGCAGTGGCTGGCTGCCCGTTCTCAGCGGGCTTGCTGGAGCCCCGAGGAGGAGAGGCGCTTCTGTTCCAGCAGGAGGAGGAGTGACCAGCATGTTGTGGGCGTGATGAGAGGGAAGGACTGCGCCCTTCAGGGCTGGCCGGGAGGGGCATGGGCTGCCCCATAGGCACTGGCCGCTCCTCCAGGTGGAGACCGCGGGGCGTGGTGAGAGCAGGGCTCCAGGGATGGGCTGGGATCCGGAACTACATGGGCTTCAGTCCTCCACCTCCGAGAGCCTCTGACTCCGTGTCAGTGGAGGGGTGATGGGACGGGAGGAGCTGCAACATTATAATGAAATCAAGAACTAAAATCGCGGCGCCCGTTGCTTCAGCTCAGAGACACGCAAGCCACCAGGCGTGGGTGGCACTGCGGCCCCAGGCCACACCAGCTCTGCTCTGCCTCTTAGGCTGACATCCTCCGTGGCTGAGCACAGGCGTGCAGTGAGGCCCAAGCGCCGGGCTCAGGCTTCCAAAAACCCCCTGAAGATGCTGGCAGCAAGGGAGGACCTCCTCCAGGGATACACGGAGCAGAGGCTGAACGTGGCCTTCATGGAATCAAAGCGTATGAAGGTAGAAAAGAGTGAGTATCAGGAGCATCCCCAGCTGTGTGCGCGGGAACCGGTGAGCAGGTGACTCTGTGCTCTCCTTTTCCTGCCTTGCAAAGGCCAGTGACAGCGCTCAGGGGCGCTCGCGCGAGAAAGATGAGCACGTCTGTACACATCTGCGCACACCTGCAGAAACTCTGCTTGGAACTGAAAGGCTTGCAGTGTGGCCCATCCATTCACTTACATCAAATTATCCTGTTTTGTTGAGTTTTCTTTCAAGAGGTTGGAGGGAAAGGGAGGTTGCTGGGCTTTGCAATTCAACCCATTTCCAAATACAGCAGTTCTTCACTTGACCTTATGCTAGAGCAAATGATTCGATCTCTCATGGGCAAGTGTCCCATATCTCTGTTTTGCCTAACCCTAGATTTCTCCATTATTAATTAATGCAGAAACCAGTGCTTTTCACATTGTTTTGGGCAGGACCCTGGGCTCCTTGGAGCTGGGATGTGGGCTGGGGGGAGTCGGGAGAGTTGGGATGGGGCAGTGAACAGAGCATGAGGGGTAGGCCCGAGGTTTTCATCCCACTTCAGGCTAAACCGTCGGCTTTTATCTGCCCGGTCGTGTGGGGCTCCCCAGTTCTGAAAGAGCGGTTTTCCCAGCGGAGCTAATGGCATGCATAATCTTGTTATTCTGAAGATTCTTGCTGTAATTTGTATTTTCCTATAGCACTCATAAACCTACTTACTAAAGTTTTTTTTTAGAAACAGTCTTTGGATGAAGTGGTTGAGTCTTTCCATTATAACTGGTTTACTAAATAAGATATTACAAAATCTCTATGCCATCCAAGTTGTCAGGTAGTGTTATATTTCTTCAGTGTTAGAACCTCACCCCAGCAAAATAATTTTCTGAGTTTCTCTCTAGCATATGCATAGTTTTTTAAACAATGAGCTGGAGAAATAAAGGTTTATTGGCACAAGTTTTATGTACTTTAACTGTACCTCCACTTTTTGGGGACACATATACATTTGTTGGTCCACACTGAAAATCCAGCATCTTGTTACAATCTTAAATCTGAGAGCAAGCGATCTCAAGAGACCATGTAGTTGTTCACTTAGCCTCCAGAGAAAGATGAGAACTAAACCATGCCTTACAGGGTGCCTGCTTTTCTGCATATGAAGACTTAGGATGGAAGAGGTCCAACAGTCTCCCTTAGGAAGGCATTTTCAACATCTAACACTGTCAGGAATTATAACAGCTTTAGTGGAATTGCAGCACATGAGTCCAGCTCCTGATTTTATACTGGTGTGGCTCATCCACACTGCCACTCCATTCTTGTCCCTCTGCATGGCCAGGGTGACACTTGTCAGCAAGCATTTACACTTTCAATCCTATGTTTAATTCCTAACACAAGGCTTCACTGCGTAGTTAATCAGACTGCAGTATGTTTTCCCCATCAGGATTAACTTGAAAAGAAAAAAGGAGTGAGTGATTCATGCATGATTGCTGAGGGTAAACACTGTCATTTCTCCTGAATGTCTTGCTTCCCCTGCACTGTGTTTCCTCCTTTGACCCTCCCAGTGTCTGCCAACTCCAACTTCTCAGAAGTCACCCTGGCGGGACTAGCCAGCAAAGAAAACTTCAGCAACGTCAGCCTGCGGAGCGTCAACCTGACGGAACAGAATTCCAACAACAGCGCAGTGCCCTACAAAAAGCTGATGCTGTTACAGGTTAAAGGTATTTAAGAGCGGCAGAGAGAATTACACACGAGCAGGGATTTTAGTCTGGTAACGTCGGGAGGCCTGACTTCCCCCGCGTGCCCGAAAGGAGAAGGGAACGCGTGCTTTTGGAGAGCCCACTGGGTGCCACCTCATCTCACATCAGCTTCACAAGATCCCACTGGGTGGGAAACATTACGCCCCCGAGTTGCAGCGCTTACTGATGCGCCCGAGGCCCCAGCAGCTGCTGAGCGGCGGAGCTGGCTTTGAACCCTGGTCGGTCTGATTCCAGAAGCTCAGCTTTTGCTGCTCCCCTTCCCGTGACCCCGGCCACGCACTGCACGCGGTCACCAGACACCCCGTCAGCCACCAGAATGTTCTCTCCATCTGTCCTCCTCGCCAGGGTCAGCAGGGGTTAGGGCAGCGAGACGGAGAGATGGGCATCCTTGAGGAAGGGGAGCAAGGGGCAGCGGGGTCTCAGCTGCTCCAGCTCCCTCCCTCCCTCTCTCTCTTTCTCTACCTCTTTTCCATTCTTCCTCCCTGTCTTCCTTCCTTCCTTTCTTTCTTTCCTTCTCTCTCTCTTCCCTCCCTCCCTCCCTCTCTCCCTCTCTTTCTCTACCTCTTTTCCTTTCTTCCTCCCTCCCTGTCTTCCTTCCTTCCTTTCTTTCCTTCTTTCTTTCTCTCTCTCTTCCCTCCCTCCCTCCCTCTCTCCCTACCTCTTTTCCTTTCTTCCTCCCTCCCTCCCTCTCTGTCTTCCTTCCTTCCTTTCCTTCCTTCTCTCTCTCTTCCCTCCCTCCCTCCCTCTCTCTCTACCTCTTTTCCTTTCTTTCTCCCTCCCTCCCTCTCTCTGTCTTCCTTCCTTCCTTTCTTTCCTTCCTTCTCTCTCTCTTCCCTCCCTCCCTGTCTCTCTCCCTTTCTCTCTCTTCCTCCATCTCTTTTCCTTTCTTCCTTCCCTCCCTCTGTCTTCCTTCCTTCCTTTCTTTCCTTCCTTCTCTCTCTCTTCCCTCCCTCCCTGTCTCTCTCCCTTTCTCTCTCTTCCTCTATCTCTTTTCCTTTCTTCCTTCCCTCCCTCTCTCCCTGTAGCAAGGAGCCCTAACCCACAACCAGGGGGGCTCTGGCTCTGCCCCAGTGACTTAGCTGCCTCGGGCGGCACTGCTGTAAATTAATGCTCAAGAAAAGCACGCCCTGTCCCCTGCTTGGCTGGGGGTTTCCAGGGTGTGTCTGCACGGCCACTGCCCTTTCTAGTGTATTTAAAAGACCCGTGACAAGTGCAAACCTCCCGCCGCCGTTCCTACGTGTGACGCAGAGAGTACGCCATCAGTGCGATTGTGGCAAGATCAAAACCATTTAGGAGAAGGAGTTGGCAGCTGCACAAGGCAGTGCTTCCCTCTAAGCTGATTCCTCTCCACACTCGAGTTTTTAGTTTAGACAAAAACTCCCAAGGATGAAGAGGCTCTCTGAAGGCCCTCGCCTTGCCCCGGCCCGCAGAGGCTGTTAAGTGTAGGAGGCGGGCTGAGTGCAGAGAGGGAGACCAGGAGATGAGTGGGCCAGGGGAAAGGAGGTGTTTGCTGACGCCCCTGGGGGAGGGAACCTTAGTTAACCCATTCACGTGCTGCCAAAGGACACTGCGAATGGTCCTAGGAAACATGGTGACCTCTGGGAACCTGCCACCAGGGAAGGTCATCGACAAGGCTAGGACTCTAAGTCCCCTGGGTCATGGGAACTCACGTGAGCAGATAAGGCTGTTCAGGATGGGAAGTTGGGAGCAGGGGTGCTTCGGATGCGGGTGCTTCCCGGTCGGGCCTGCCAGGGCCACGGGGCAGTGCTCCTCTCGGGGGAGACGGTGACCCTCTGCCTCGTGCTCAGGAAGAAGACACGTGCAGACGCGGCTGGTGGAACCTCGCGCTTCTTCCCTCAACAGCGGGGACTGCTTCCTCCTGCTCTCCCCCCACCACTGCTTCCTGTGGGTCGGAGAGTTCGCCAACGTCATAGAGAAGGCGAAGGTCGGTATCTGAGGAACGAAAGTGGTCTCGTTTTGCATCTCCTTTAGACACAGGTAGAATGTTCTTCCGGTGGCCAGATCCCTAGAAAGCTTCTCAAACGTCCAATGTTTCATTCAAGCGAGAGGGGACAGGCGTGTTTATTTTCCAGAAGGTCTCTGAAACGAGCTCCTGGTAAGTGCTTAAGGGGGATGTTTTCAAAGGAATCTGACCTGTGCCTCCAGGGTTGGAAATTCTGGTTCATCCTTCCTCCTGTGGAGAAACAGAGCTGGTCCATCACTTCCAAGTGATTTATCCGAGGTGTCTAGGAAGTTTTGCTATGGATCTATTGAATGAGACTTCAGTGGGAAAAGAGCAGGGAGTGGGTATTTTTATTTTGGGGTTTTTTCCCCCTTTATTTATTTATTTATTTATTTATTTATTTTTAATTGAAGTAGAGTTGATTTACAATGTTGTGTTAATTTCTGCTGTATAGCAAGGTGATTCAGTTATACGTATATATATATATATATATATATATATATATATATATATATACTTTTTCATATTCCTTTCCATGATGGTTTATCACAGGCTGTTGAATAGAGTTCCCTGTGCTCTACAGTAGGACCTTGTTGTTTATCCATCCTGTATATACTAGTTTGCATCTGCTAATCCCAAACTCCCGGTCTATCCCTCTCCCACCCGCCCTCCCCCTTGGCAACCACAAGTCTGTTCTCTATGTCTGTGAGTTAATTTCTGTCTTGTAGAGAGGTTCATTTGTGTCAAATTTTGGATTCCACATATAAGTGATATCATATGGTATTTGTTTTCTCTTTCTGACTTATTTCACTTAGTATGATCATCTCTAGTTGCATCCATGTTACTGCAAATGGCATTATTTTGTTCTTTTATATGGCTGAGGAGTGGGATGGGTATTTGTAAAAAGCTGCACGAATGATCTTTTGAATTTGAAGATGGACAAGTGTTGCTGTAAAGAATGGATACCCCCAGTCCTTTCGTTACATTTTCTTGACTTTTAGACAGTCCCCACCCACCAGCCCCCCGGACCCTGTGATCACAAGGTTTTCCTTTCAGACGCGCTGTCTCTCTGCTCTGTTTTCAGCGTTGCCCCTCCATCTGACTGTGGGCTTGTCTGCCCAGGTAATTGTGTTCCTCTCTCTTTTTAGGCCTCAGAACTCGCAAGTTTAATTCAGACCAAGAGGGAACTTGGTTGTAGAGCTACTTATATCCAAACTATCGAAGAAGGAATTAATACACACACTCATGCAGCCAAAGACTTCTGGAAGCTTCTGGGTGGCCAAACCAGTTACCAGTGTAAGCGTTTACTGCATCTCAGAGAATGAGACTTGACTACCTTTTCTCCTCGCCTGCTTCCTTCTTCCAAACCAGCCTCCCTCCAGGGGGAAACATAATGTCCTCTTCCTGTTCTTACCCCAAAGCTGCTGGAGACCCAAAGGAAGATGAGCTCTATGAAACGGCCATAATAGAAACCAACTGCATTTACCGACTAATGGATGACAAACTCGTTCCTGATGATGACTACTGGGGGAAGATTCCGAAGTGCTCCCTTCTGCAGTCAAAAGAGGTATAGTGAGTGGTCTGCCCTTCAGCGAGAAAGCCCTTGGCTCCGGGCTGCCCGGTAAAATAGGGAGTAAGTGCCCGACAGACGCTAGCCAGGGTTAGTGCTCATTGCAGACCAGACATCTTTTAATTTTTTTTTTTTTAACTTTTATCTTATATTGGAGTACAGTTGGTTTACAGTGTTTATTTTAGTTTCTGGTGTACAGCAAAGTGATTCAGTTATACATATACATGTATCCTTTTTCAAATTCTTCTCCCGTTTAGGTTATTAACAGAATATTGAGCAGAGTTCCCTGGGCTATACAGTAGGTCCTTGTTGATTGTCTGTTTTAAATATCGTAGTGTGTACATGCAGAGACATCTTTTTAAAGGCTACCGATTTGTGATTTCAAACCATTACTGCCATCTTAGATGCTGATACAAAATTCCGAATGTTGTTCAGAGGCATGGGTCATTGAAGCCTTTTCTGTTTTAGGCCAGATGGAAATATGACTTAGCCCCATCTCTTGATTTTTGTATAAACATTAAATATTTTTCAGTCCTTAAGTTTCAGAAAAAATAGCTGTATCTGTAGTGTATGGGCTTGCCAAGTAGTGTGCCGCTTTTTCCTCTCACAGCAGCACATATTTATTTTTACGAAATTACATATATTTCCAGCACCACTAAGTTTTTTAATTTTTTTTGGCTGCACCGCTCAGCTTGCGGGATCTTAGTTCCCCGACCAGGGATCGAACCTGAGCCCCTGGCAGTGGAAGATGGAGTCCTAACTACTGGACCGCTAGGGAAGGCCCACCACTAAGTATTCTGAGTGTTGAGAAAAAAAGGGGAAGACACAAAAGGACTTTAAATTTCGTTGGGTAGAAGACTATTAGAAAGGATGTAATCCAAAGCCAGATTGATTGTATGACAAATTTAAACGGAGAAAAAATGTCACAGAAAAAGAAATAATCAGGAATGATTTTAAAGAGAAGATGAAATTGAGCCTAGTTTGCAGTTAAGTAGAATTGGGATTGCTGGAAATGAAGAACGCATAGAACCAACAGGCATGTAAATAAGAGCATTGCGTTCATGTATTCGTTCACCAAACACTTAGTGAGCCCGACTAAATACATTGATAAGTACAGTATGGTCTTTGCCCTTGAGGGTCCTAGAATTGTATAGGGGAGAAAAGACATCACTGGGTCCTCAGTGCCATGTGAAGCGGCCCTTATAAGCTAAGTGAGTGAATGGCAAAGGAGGAAGGGAGGGGGCGGGGAGGAAGACCTGCTTAAACAGCTGTTATGAATCAGAAGTGTTAGGTAGCCCAAGTGTTCGGGGGAGGGGGCGTTAACTTGGGCATTTAGGACCACAAGACAGAAATCATTCCCGCAGGGCAGAGGCTGGCTTGGCTGGGCAGTACCCGCCGGCCAGGTCTTTCTGTGCTTGTACGGAATGCTCCATTAGCATCTGAATCATCACCTGTTGGACTCACGGTCACTAGAGACCCTGGTTCAACTGGAACGTGCCCTTGAAGTCAGCACGTTCTTCTGTGCCATTTCCCCAGGTACTGGTGTTTGATTTTGGGAGCGAAGTTTACGTGTGGCACGGGAAAGAAGTCACATTAGCACAGCGGAAAATAGCCTTTCAGCTGGCAAAGCACTTATGGAACGGAACCTTTGACTACGAGAATTGTGACATCAACCCCCTGGACCCTGGAGAGTGCAATCCGCTCATTCCCAGGTACCGCTGGGGCCCTGGGCAGCCAAGGCTCCCACCACAGTGTTTAGCCATCACCCTTCAGGGGTGTTAGTTTTCATAAATGATTGCAGTGCAGTACCGTGAGTATTCACAACGAGAACGGTGCTGTAGCTTTTCCCTAAGAAATACAGAAATATGGATGGTGTAGTCATCTGGAAGATGCTCCTGTTACATTTCATTTCTTGAAGTAAACAAATCGATGCCACCTGCAGTATTCAGGTGCTGTTGTGACATATAATTTGTTGTTTAAACAAATGACTTGCTAATCTGAAAAGCTTGCCAGGTCCTGGAATACAGCCATGGATCTGAAGGTGCAAAAGCAACGCACCTCTTTCTGATTTCACACCTTCCCAGCCTAGCCCTTGAATTCCATTTATCAGGCAGTAGATGATGCCTTTTTGAGGGAGGGAAAATGTGGTATTGAAATAATGATTGTAATTATAATATTTCCTACAGTCTACTGGACTTTTAAAAGTCATTTTGGCAAATCAGCCGAAGATGCACAAAACTCTCAGAAATATGGTCATGAAAGAAAGAATTCTCACATGCAAAGGATCGTTGTTTTTTATTTCTTAACTACCAGGAGAAAAGAGAAGTGCTTTTAAATTACGCGTGCCACCAAATGGCATATTAAAACTGCTTTCTAATGTTTTCAATTGAACATACAGATTTCAACCTTCCTACCTAGCTTCCTGTTTTAGAATCCAATTATTGATTTTATCATTCATTGTCATTATAGAAACAATTCAAAATGATGTCAGTGTAGGTGAAAAGTTTTCAAATCCTTTTTAAGCAAGTGCATGTTTAACATAAAATTAGTACTGAAACAACTAGTTTTTTAAGGCCTAAAGCTAAGACTAAAAAGAATGTTTTAGTTGGTATAGTAAAACAAAAAAAAAATACTGAAGCATAAAATCTGTGTGACGGACGGTTTATATTTAGTCGTGACACCATCCGAGACGTGAAAGTAGATGAGCGGGCACCTAACCCGCCGGCTCTCAACACCTCCCAGATCAGAAGCATCGGAGAAGCTTTAAAAAAAACGCACGTGCTGGTCCCGGCCCAGGAGATGTGTTTTCAGTTTGGGTGGTGGGGGGGGGGGGGCGTGGTTTGTGTGTCAGTGCGTCTTAAAAGCTCCCCCAGGGATTTTAAGGTACAGCCAAGGTAGAGAGCCCCCAGCCCTTCACCAAGGAGTCATGACTCAGCCCCGCTCAGACCTGCGAGTCAGGACAGAGGTAAGGTGCACCCAGCTTCCACCCTCACGCTGCAGACCTGCCCTCTGTGCTCCCTGACCTCACACATCCAAGATGGATTTCTCAGCTGAGACCAAGTGTCTTTCTACAGGCACCTTAGCGAGTCTGCAGAGTGGAATTAATTTATATAAAAGACAAGTCACTCAGCTATTTTCTGGTAAGGACCACAGCCTTCAGGGTAGCCCTGAATTTTCCACAGTTGCTGATATTTGGTTCCTAAGCCCCGGGAGCGTTGGCAGTGGAAGTATTTGCACACAGTGCCTTATCCTTTCAGACCCCTTTGAAACGGGCAGCCCCCCTTGATGTGCCTTAGCCGTGATGCCAGAAACTGTGGTCTGGACCAAACAGGACGCGACGAAGCGCGTCAGGGGCCACCGCAGGGCCCAGGAGGCACTGCCCCTCGGTCTGATGGTCCCAATCCACAAGCCAGGGTTGGTCTGGAAGGATGGGAAATACCCGCACCTTATCCTCAGGGCTCACCCCCTTCAGCACGTCTCTTCTTGGCTCTTCCCATTTCTAAGTTAGCTGTGTTCCAAGCTCAGCGTCAGATTGTGAGATCCCGCAGCAGTACGGACCTCCCGACTGGGCTACGCTGCTTCCTTTCCCGCCTTTGTGCTCTGCCCGCCCGCTGTCCCGTCCAGTGGCCTAGAGATCAGTATGCACAAAGTCACTTTATGATTTACGGGAGTATGTTCCCTTAGGGAACAGAGGAGAATTTCCTGTTCCTGGAGACTGGAGATCTCCATTGTAACATGACTTAAAAAAAGAGAGGATTCAGGGTGAGCATAAGTTCCTCCATCTGTTCATTAACCTGACGGAAACGTGGCGAGCCCCCGCGGGTGAGCACGGGTGGCGTAAAGGAGGCGAGGAAGGCACGCGTGTGACTCCTGCCTGTGCTGAGCTCCCAGCCTAGCGTGCTGCCCCCCGGGGGACCCCAACACGAGAATTTGCTGGAATGCAAGGCAGGCCCAGTCCTGACGTGGATCACATCATATTTCAGGCACGTCAGCTCCAAGGACACAAAGCCTTGCAAGGCTTGGGGCTAAAATAGCAAAACGTCATTTATTGGGTCACATAAGTGAAAACGAACCATTCATTCTGTCTACTGCGTACGTATTCTGAGTTTCTCTCACTAGCCACATGTGTTGGTTTTGGACTTCTTGGGTTCAGCATGACTTGTTTGATCTCGGTTCTTTTCCCATCCCCTCCCCTCCCCGACCCGCCCTACAGAAAAGGACAGGGGCGGCCTGACTGGGCGATATTTGGGAGACTTACAGAACACAACGAGACGATTTTGTTCAAAGAGAAATTTCTCGATTGGACGGAACTGAAGAGACCTAACGAGAAGAACGCCAGCGAACTTGTCCAGCACAAGGTACGTGCGATGATCAAGCCCCAAACCTCGGGGCTTGGTTTGGGTCCCTGCAGAAGGGGCCTGAATGCTAGAAGGCTTCCTGGGGTTTACTAGGACAGCAAACCGGTCTGCAGTTACGTTCTGCCTTCAGGAGGTGAAAGCAGCCGTGTTTGCGGCTCCAGGTTTATCGGCGTCCCGCTCACAGTCGTGGCTGTCTGCCCCCTAAACGCAGCCTTGCCTTAAGTGCCCTGACGCAGCCTGAGCGCTGTACCCGAGGCCGTCCCGCCGCCAGTGCAGCCGTGTGCAGCGTGACAGGCTGCCGCCGGGCATGTCTGCGTTCCCTCCTAGGACGAGCCGCGGGCGGAGGTCAAGCCTTACGACGTGGCGCGGATGGTGCTGGAGCCGCAGACGGCAGCGGGCACCGTGCTAGGCGGGGTCAACGTGGGCCGCGGCTACGGCCTGGTGCCCGGGGGCGACCGCAGGCAGCTGGAGGTCGCCAGCGAGTCGGTGGGCGTCTGGCACATTCTGGAATTCGACTACAGCAGGCTCCCCAAGCAGAGCATCGGGCAGTTCCACGAGGGCGACGCCTACGTGGTCAAGTGGAAGTTCATCGTGAGCACGGCAGGTGAGTGAGCGCGCGCGTGTCCCCCGGGCCCCGCCGTGGGGACCGCGGCTGCCAGAGCCGGGGCGCATGCCGCGTCTGCCCCAGCCGCGGGCCAAGGGCCAGTCGAGGCGTCCCCTTTGAGAACCTCTTCGTAAGCCTCGTGGATAGATTCCCAACACCCCACCTTGGCCGACAGCTGTGAGGTTTCCCTCTCGAAAGCCGACTGGCACAGTAAGGTTTCCTCTGCCGCCCTCACGCCTCCCCTGCCCCGTCCGCAGAGGTTTCCTAGGAAAGTGATGATCTGTCTCCACATGACGGTCACCATGTGGCTGGACGCTGCCGAAACGAAAGCCACGAAGTAACACAGAGCCGACGCGTCAGAGCTGAATCGAGAGGGCGCCGTCACGTCACAGTAAATCCACGCACAGAAGGCGTGTTCAGAACGAAAGGCTATTTCCTCTGAGGCCGAGAGCGCTGACGGCGCTCTGTGGATCTGGCGGAATAAATACACGGTCAGAGCTACTTATGGTTCCCACGGGCGCTGTGCTCTGTATGGCAAAACAAGACACTCCGTGCGGTGCTCTGCGCTAGAGGCGGTGAGGGCGGAGAGCAGCAGATTTGGGAGAAATAATCCCTTTTTCTTGCCAAGAAGAAAGCACGAATCAGGCTGTCCACGGTGTCCCTCAGCCCTGCGCATTTAGGAGACAGTTTATGACACAACTCGGTGGCTCCGAGGTTCACGTGCCAAGGGAGTTTGTTCACCTCTTTCCAGCCCCCTTGCCGTCCGGGTGCGGCCGCCCCGCCGGGCACAGGGCGCTGGCCACTCTTAGCTGATCAAACACCTGCAGCCTCAGAGCCATGTGGTTTCTTTCCTAATGTACCTCTGTGCTCTGTGGGTAAGACACTTTTTAAAACTTATGTTATTGAAGTATAGTTGATTTACAATGTGTTCATTTCTGCTGTACAGCAAAGTGACTCAGTTATACATATATATATTCTTTTTCATATTCTTTTCCATGATGGTTCATCACAGGATATTGAATATGGTTCCCTGTGCTCTACAGTAGGACCTTGTTGTTTATTCATTCTCTCTATATAATAGTTTGCATCTGCTAATCCCACATTCCCAGTCCTTCCCTCCCCCACCCCCCTCCCCCTTGGCAACCACAAGGCTGTTCTCTATGGCTGTGAGTCTGTTTCCATTTTGTAGATAAGTTCATTTGTGTGATATTTTAGATTCCACATTTAAGTGATATTATATGGTATTTGTCTTTCTCTGTCTGACTTACTTCAGTTAGTATGATAATCTCTAGGTCCATCCATGTTGCTGCAAATGGCATGATTTTGTCCTTTTTTATGGTTGAGTAATACTCCATTGTGTGTATGTGTAGGTATACGTGTGTATGTATGTGTGTGTGTGTGTGTGTATATATATATATACACACACACATACATACACACCACATCTTCCTGATGCATTCATCTATCAATGGACATTTAGGTTGCTTCCATGTCTTGGCTGTTGTGAATAGTGCTGCTATGAACATAGGGGTGCAGGTATCTTTTTGAACTATAGTTTTGTCCAGGTATATTCCCAGTAGTGGGATTGCTGGATCACATGGTAATTCTATTTTTAGGTTTTTAAGGAACCTCCATCCTGTTCTCCATAGTGGCTATATCAATTTACATTCCCACCAGCAGTGTAGAAGGATTCCCTTTTCTCCACACCCTCTCCAGCATCTGTTATTTGTAGAGGTTTTAATGATGGCCATTCTGACCGGTGTGAGGTGGTACCTCGTGGTTTTTTTTTTTTTTTTAATTTTTTTTTTTTTAATTTTTATTTATTTATGGCTGTGTTGGGTCTTCGCTTCTGCGCGAGGGCCTTCTCTAGTTGCGGCAAGCGGGGGCCACTCTTCATCGCGGTGCGCGGGCCTCTCACTATGGCGGGCTCTCTTGTTGCGGAGCACAGGCTCCAGACGCGCAGGCTCAGCAATTGTGGCTCACGGGCCCAGCCGCTCCGCGGCATGTGGGATCCTCCCAGACCAGGGCTCGAACCCGTGTCCCCTGCATTGGCAGGCGGACTCTCAACCACTGCGCCACCAGGGAAGCCCCCTCGTAGTTTTGATGTGCATTTCTCTAATAATTAGCCATGTTGAGCATCTTTTCATGTGCCTGTTGACCATCTGTATGTCTTCTTTGGGGAAATGTCTATTTAGGTCTTCTGCCTATTTTTCAATTGGGTTGCTTATTTTTTGTTGTTGTTGAGTTGTATGAACTCTTTGTATATTTTGGAGATTAAGCCCTCGTCAGTCACATCATTTGCAAATATTTCCTCCCAGTCCGTAGCTGTCTTTTCATTTTGTTGATGGTTTCCTTTGCTGTGCAAAAGCTTGTAAGTCTGATTAGGTTCCATTTGTTTATTTTTTTGCTTTTATTTCTATTGCCTTGGGAGACTGACCTAAGAAAACATCGGTACGATTTTTTTTTTTTTTTTAAAGGATTTTCTTATTTATTTATTTATTTATTTATTTTTGGCTGTGTTGGGTCTTCGGTTCGTGCGAGGGCTTTCTCCAGTTGCGGCAAGCGGGGGCCACTCTTCATCGCGGTGCGGGGACCGCTCTTCATTGCGGTGCGCGGGCCTTTCTCTATCGCGGCCCCTCCCGTCGCGGGGCACAGGCTCCAGACGCGCAGGCTCAGCAATTGTGGCTCACGGGCCCAGCTGCTCCGCGGCATGTGGGATCTTCCCAGACCAGGGCTCGAACCCGTGTCCCCTGCATTAGCAGGCAGATTCTCAACCACTGCGCCACCAGGGAAGCCCCATCGGTACGATTTATGCCAGAAAATGTTTTGCCTCTGTTCTCTTCTAGGAGTTTTATGGTGTCATGTCTTATGTTTAAGGAATAAGACACTTCTTTCGGGTGTCAGTAAATATTCCTGGCCCTGCCTTCCGGAAGCATGTGGTATAAATGACGGGGGGGCAAGTATGGAAGAGGTGCTGGCCTCCTGCTGGGGTAGGAGAGCGCCGTTCCCTGAGTAGGATCTGGCGGCTGTGGGAGAGCCCAGCGGCCGACGGGCAGGCATCGCAGGTGGGGCAGGAGGACTGCGGGCCTAGAGGCACCGCTCTGGGCTTCACCACCCGCGCTCGCTGAGTACCTCACGGAGGCTCCATGGGATGTGTTCTGTCCTTTCGCTAACTTCTCAGATGAGGAACAGGACACCAAGATGAAGGAACGCCCCGTGAAGTCACACAGCTAGAACAGGGCTGGACACTACAAGCCCCTTTTTTTACCCAAGGAGGCCTTATACCCTGGGTCTCAGTCTTCTCTCAGGCCCCACATGCCAGCTGTGTAATTTGGGGAAAGTTACTTAACCTGTCTGAGCCTCGGTTTTCTCACCTGGAAAACAGAGCTTCTAATACCCAGCTCGCAGGGTCCTAGGATCTGGTGCGTGATGTTTATTTAGCACAGAGCCGACCGCTTACTTATGTGAGCGTACAGGAAATCATCATCGCTGACGTTCTCAGCAGCCAAAGCATAGTTCCTGCATTGAACTTGAAGATCAGATAACGGTGGATCCACCCCAAACGATAGCAGTTCTCAGAGGGTCTCTATTGTGGGTTTAGGCTCCTGAGTGTGTACAGAGTTGGCAAGCTGAATACTAATCTGCGCCGCTTGGCGATAGACAATAAGAGAGAATTTAGTGGGGAAAGATCTACTGACCTTTGGTGTCGTGGACCTGCACCCATCGTTCTCATCCTTAAGATACAGGAAGTGAAGGGACTTGGTGTTTTACAAAACCACACTGGGCACTACAGTTTGAAATTCAGTCGTTTCCTTACCTCAGCTGTTAGATATAAAACAAGAAGTAATGGTCAGTGAAAGGATGACTAAAACGATATGAAAATGAATTTTAAAAACAGATCTCAGGTTTCTGAGGTCTTCCTTGACTATTTACTTGGAGACCCCTAAGAAACGCTGATTTGACCCAGGCAAATACTTGCTGTATTTCTCCCCGGTGAACAAGGTACATGTCTCAGCGCCCGATCCAGCAGCACCGTTGTGGGCAAAGTGACAGCTTTGATCAAGCCCAGCTGCGGAGGATTAAGTGAGGCCGGGCAGCGCTCAGATTCCAGGCCGTCCCTCGGGGGGCAGAAAAGCACGGCCCGATGGCATCTGCAGCCGCCCCGTGGTTGTCACGGAAGCCCCGGCCCCGCCGTGTCAGCTGGTCCAGCCCTCGCGCGGCTCAGACCCCACAGGGGGCCGCACCTGCCAACGGGGCTGAGCCCGGGGCCCCTCTGGGGCGGGCCCAGCAGACAGCAGTCCCGGGAGACACGGCGCAGTCGCCCTCGTGGCGGAGGCCGGGCGGCCTGCTCCTCGGGAAGTGAACAGTGGCCCCCAGAGGCCCTGGTGGCCAGTGTCCTGCCCCAGAGGCTGCCTCAGGCGCCGCAGGGTGTGACTCGTGTCCCCCCAGGGTCAGGAAACAGGCAGCTCTGGGTACCCAGGGACACCGCGTCAGGCCACGCTGGGGCCCCATCCAGGGGTCAGTAAATGGGGTCCGGCTGCAAGACCGCGCGGTGAGCAACTCGCCCTTCATACCTCCGTTTTCTGTCACTTCATAAACGCAGCTCCTGGTGGTGAACTCCCTCTGGAAAGCAGGGCGGATGCAGCAACACGCTAACTTCGGCCTCGGGTCAAGGCCGCAAAGATGATAGTCCAGCAGCTGTTATCAGCATAGCTTAGCCTTTGATTTGCTAAAATTAAAACTAAATAAATGAGCCAAAAAGTAAGTTGTACATAGGATTAAATTTGGGGTATGCTGAAGAAAACTGCAAGGAAAATTCATGAAAACTTTTATGGCATATTTTTAAGGAAATATCCTATTTTAGGTATATACACACAAGCCCATTTTTGAATGTTAGGATGTAAAACGTTGGTTATTCAAGCGTGAACGTATATTTACACAAAGTGCTACCCAATTCCAAGATATGTGTCAACTGCTGTGATCTGTGATCTGTTTTAAGCATCTCTCTCCCCAGTAATCTAGTTGACATGACTACGTTTCACTACTTTGAAGAGTGTGGGATTGCTAATCAAAGGTAGACGTTTGTTCCTATCTAAATTAGCGGAAATTTCAATGGAGTGGCTTCCAGATTAACAGTGGATATGTGTGTATCATCTATTCATGGATGGTTCCTATTCACTTTGCCCACTTCAAACTACACAAACTTGACCATTTCAGGTTCATAGTAGAAGGCACTAAGGGCTGAGCTTGGTCAGAATCCTTTAAGAATTCTCATAATCATTTATGAAAATTGTTGTAGAGAACTTTGATAAAGGGTCCCCCCCAAAAAAATCACGTATGGCCCCTTACCTCTTAAGAACTTGAAAACGATGAGCTTTCTTCTTACCTTCGAACCTCAAAACAGCTGTGATTTTGTCGGTGGGACTGGAGCTGAGGAGGACTGAGGTCGTATAGAACCAGGGAATCCAGTTGTTATTCTTTTTTTTTTTTTAATTAATTAATTTTATTTATTTTTGGCTGCATTGGATCTTCGTTGCTGTGCGTGGGCTTTCTCTAGTTGCGGTGAGCGGGGGCTACTCTTCGTTGCGGTGCACACGCTTCTCATTGCGGTGGCTTCTCTTGTTGCAGAGCACGGGCTCTAGGCACGTGGGCTCAGTAGTTGTGGCTCGCGGGCTCTAGAGCACAGGCTCAGTAGTTGTGGCTCGTGGGCTCTAGAGCACAGGCTCAGTAGTTGTGGCTCGTGGGCTCTAGAGCATAGGCTCAGTAGTTGTGGCACGTGGGCTCAGTAGTTGTGGCTCACGGGCTCTAGAGTGCAGGCTCAGCAGTTGTGGCATGTGGGCTCAGTAGTTGTGGTGCACGGGCTCAGCAGTTGTGGCTCATGGGCTCTAGAGCGCAGGCTCAGTAGTTGTGGCACACGGGCTTCATTGCTTCTTGGCATGTGGTATCTTCCTGGACCAGGGCTCGAACCCGTGTCCCCTGCATTGGCAGGTGGATTCTTAACCACTGCGCCACCAGGGAATCCCCAGTTATTATTCTTGATTGCTAACACGCGTGGGCACCATAGCCACCTGCATCCTCCCTGGGTTGACCCCACCTAGGGCCACCCGGGCATCTGAGTCGAGAACTTAGTCTCCGGACGCCACTCGGCCTAGAAGGCTCTGCCTCGCGGTCCCTGTCACTCGGGCCTCTGCTCGCGTGCCTCCTCGGAAAGGTCTTCCCCCACCAGGCACTCGCAGCAGCTCTCCCCCGCCCCATGTCACATCCCGTCTTTTCCTCACAGCACTTCCCACCCTCTGAAGCTGCCTTGCTCAGCGCCATAGCCCCAGTATCCTGAAGAGTCCCTGGCACATAGTAGGTGCTCAGTAAATATCTGCTGAATGAAGAAATGAGGTAAATCTGGAGAGAGATCTATTCCGAAAGGTTGCAGTTTGGGGTCTGAGATACCACCTGAAATGACCACTTGCCCAAAGAACCGTGACTGCCCTTCAGTGGGGTTTGTGTTCCGTGTGCTGCTGACATCTATCCAATGCCCGCGAGGCCCCAGTGAGGATAAGCAACCCTTAATCCTGGCTGCAGCCCTGGTGGCCGCTATCATTTAAATCCCTGATTATTTTGTGAAAGCCATAGGTCAGCAATTTCTCTCTCCCCTTTCTGACACAACTTGGACACTTCAAAGTGTTTTTTTTTTTTTACTAGAATAGTCTTAGCAGACTACATTTTTTCCTTCGTGCTTAAAGCTGGCCCAGCAGTCGTTTGCAGTATCTTTTCTCCCCCAGCTGACCTTCTGCCAAAGGATGGCGTAATGTGGAAAATGCGTTTGTGTCTTCGGGAGCCCTTGGCCCTGCTCTGACGTCCCCACTTTTCTCTGTCACACACTTGGATGGTCTGCCACCTCCCCCAGGATGGCAGGTGTTTGTCTTAGGGTATCAGGAGGGCCCTGCAGATCATTTTTCTCCAGTTTGGAGACTCAGGATCCGTTAGCTAGAAGAAAGGTGGTTTCTCTCTCCTCCAAAGCCATGATCGATGGTCCCTCCAGCTGTGAATGATCGCTCCCCAGCGCTGCCCCCGAGCTGCTCCTTTACCGTTCGTCCTCACAGGGCCTGGGGGCCTGAGCTGGCACTGGCTCTTCCTGGGGTTTATCTGCTGCTCCCCCCACGCTCTGCTCTCGTGTGTGTCCGCAGTGGGAAGTCGGCAGAAGGGCGAACACCCGGTCAGGGTGGCCGGCAAAGAGAAGTGTGTCTACTTCTTCTGGCAAGGCCGGCAGTCGGCCGTGAGTGAGAAGGGCATGTCGGCTCTGACGGCGGTGCAGCTGGACGAGGAAAGGGGAGCCCAGGTAAGTCCCGTAGGCAGGCGCGCCAGAAACGAGGGGGCTGGCCTCTCCGGGAGCCGGAGGGGGTGTGGCCTGGTCCCCTCAACACGAAGGCGGTGTCGTCCAAAGCCCCTTTAGTCCTGGTCTGGCTTCTCCAGATGTCAGGCTCTGCCTCATCTTTCATCTCCCCACCTCCTCACCAGGAAGGCAGACCTCTCGTAATATGACCTTAAAGTACACCTGCAAATAGTAAATCCACAAAACAAGTGCAGAGAGCCCATGGGTGGTTTTGGTTTTGTTTCCACTTGACTGATCATCGAGGAATTAAAACAAAGAGATGCCATTTTCCACTCCTCAAATGGCAGAGATTTTTAAAAGAATAGATCCAGGGCTGGCAAGGATTCAGTAGGATGGGTACCTGTACCTGCTTCCACTGAGAAGTGTAAACTGAAATACCCATCCTGAAAGCAACCATGGCTTAGGAACCTTAAGATGCTCATACACTTTGATCAGTGATTCCACTTACACAAATCCATCCTAAGGAGAGATCAGCGATTGATGTAAACATTGAGTCTGCCCATCATCTGCGTTCCTCACAGCAGCCTGAGTGATTTTTCTAGGACGCGTCAGATGGTGCCCCTCCTTGTTCTCCATCACACTCAGACTACCGTCTGAGGGTCTCCCGGGGGTCCGCCCTGCACCCCCCCTCCAACCTCCCTCTTCTTGCGCCTGGTCAGGCCACTCCCACCTCCTTGCAGTTCCTAGACACACCTCTTTCCGCCCACCCCAGGGCCTTTGCACTGATTCCCCAGCCTGGAACACTTCCCCTGAAACCTTACATGATTCAGGTTTCTGTTTGAATGTCACCTCCATGTTTATCCACATCCCTCCCCATTTCCCTATCCTTCTCTGTCCCTTTGCTCTGCTTTATTTTTTCATAGCACTTACCCCTACGTAAAACAACATTCATTTTGTTTACTTATTTATTCTTTGTCTTCCCCATAAGCATGAAAGAGACTATGTCTGTCCTGGTCTTACCCACCATTATAACCCCAGGGCCTGCATGATGCCTGGCAGGTACCACTACCCAAAGTCAAGGTTTTGAAAGCATTTCTTTTTAATGTTTCGTCCCTTCCTTTATTACCAGTAATTAAGAGTTAACTCTGGGGTTTTGGGGACCATAACACCCTGTGCAGATCCTTTCACTATCTTGGATGAATAGTTAAGAATAGCATCAGGAAAGAGAGCAGAGGAATTTTCTCCAGAAATAGATCCATACTCACTCAGCCTTCCAGGTTCCTAAGAACCAATTCTCTTCCCTGAAAGTGTTTAATGCAGATGTTCTACTATGGACTATATTTTCCAAATAGCTTTCAGGGACAAACAGTTGTTAATTTATTCCTCATAGTGGATCATTTCAACTGCTTTTTTTTTTTTTTCTTGTAAAGGCTGTGAACGAGTATGTTTTATCATGCCTTCAAAATCATCCTTAGAGTTTTGAGTCTTAATCTAATTGGAGCATTTAATTTTTTTATCAAGCCAACGGATGGAAAATCACTGCAGAAATAGAAAACACTGCCACAGAATGGCTCTTAATGACACAGAATGAGCCCTGAGATTGATAAGTTAACTCATGGTGAGAAATGTGTCCTACCTTTCAGTGCTCCCCGACTGCCAGGCTCAGTAAACATTTCCTTGTTTAAGGGGCGATATCTTGGCAAAGTGAGAGTCAGCTGACTCAGCCCTACGTACGTTCTTGTTACTCTGCTGCATCTCACGCTGATGCGTAACTGTTGTGCTGACAGAGGCGCCGCTGAGTGGCAGGCCCTGTGAGTGGACCAGAGCCTGCAAGAGAGACAGTTCTTTTCCCCGGAATCACTAATCAGTGATTAGTCATTCTCACTGCTGAGAGGTTTTCTTTATTAAAAACATGTTTAATCACGTTATATCTGTACCGTGGAACACTGCCATTAAAATATCAAACTTCATGTTAAGAATCTTATGTGACAACAGAAAAACGTCAGTTGAAGAAAATCCCGGGATAAAGCAACATAAAAAACAGCAATCCTATTTGGGAAAAAATGTATACCTGAAAATACTTTGTATTATAGGAAAGCTATACGCCAGAATTGTAGTAGTGTTCTCTATAAATCACAATATTATCAGTGGCTTTTATTTGTACTTCTCAGTATTTTTCAGATTTTTGACAACAGGCATGTGTTATTTTTATGACTCTGCAAAAACCAGGACATGTGACTCACTGTAATGTGTTTAAATCGGAAGGTCCAGGTCCTGCAGGGAAAGGAGCCCCCCTGTTTTCTGCAGTGTTTCCAGGGGGGTATGGTGGTCCACTCCGGGAGACGGGAGGAGGAAGAAGAAAACACACAAAGTGAGTCACTTTGGCTGTTGGAATTCGATTCTGTTCTTTCTCTCCGGGAAGGTATTTTTGTAGGCGTGGGGCTTTAGAGTAACTCTCTCTTCATGTAGCTGTGGCCTGACCAGCGAAGGCCTCCTGATGTCTGCCTTATAAATCAGCTTTCTGGGTGCCCCTCCCCTCCCCGTTCCTTCCGTGGAGTTGCCTTCAGAAAGCAGCTTTGCATAAAGGAGGCCGCAAGATGGCTTGACCTTCAACTGGATCCTGGAGGGGGAAAAAAATCAGTGATCTTCTCTTCTAAATTATGTTATGACTTACCTAGGTCTTCGTAAGTGAATTATGTAAAACTGGTTTTTCTGCATCGTGCACTTGGGGCAGCCTGCTTCTCCCTAACTCCAACAAGGCTGGCTTTCTGGGGCTCAGTGAGACCCAGCCTGGCCTAGCCTCCACCTGCCCCCGCCAGACGCAGAGAGGAGGCGGGGCGTGGGCTGTCCTGCAGGCTCTGCTTCCCTGCAGGCGCCCCCCCTCCCGGCACGGCCGCGTCCTGACTGTGCCACCGGTGCCCCCTGCAGGCGAGTGGAGGCTGTACTGTGTGCGCGGAGAAGTGCCCGTGGAAGGGAACTTGCTGGAGGTGGCCTGTCACTGCAGCAGCCTGAGGTCCAGGACGTCCATGGTCGTCCTCAACGTCCACAAAGCCCTCATCTACCTGTGGCACGGATGCAAAGCCCAGGCCCACACGAAGGAGGTCGGAAGGACTGCGGCCAATAAAATCAAGGAACAGTGAGTGCTGTGTGTGTGAGCACCTCTCCCGAGGGCTTCCCGGGTGCAGGCTAAGGAGCCCAAGGTCCCCGTGGACGCCCCGTGTGCCCAGAGCGACTCAACGTGGGAAGCTGAGCCCCACGTGGTCAGGGGCCCTGAAGGTCCAAGTTCATGTGACACGTGTCCAGCCCAAACCTCCCCTGTGAGGGCTTCCCCACTTCCTGAGGACTTACCTGCCTCCGTAAAAGGCACAGGACCCCCCCAGCAGCTTCTTTGAAGGTGTGATTTGGCTTTTGAACTGTCAACCTGGAGTCCTTGGTTATTTAAAGAGAGCAAATTTCAAATATCATTTAGAGGAGCAGAGTCGGTTTTGTCAGAGCAGTGGAAGGTTTAAGGGCATTTAGCCAAAGAGAGTTGGTAGACCACCCACTGTGTCAGACTGAGGAATGCCCCCTCCTTCGGGGACAAGTGTGTTTCCCAGCGTCCCAGGCAGCTGCCCGAGTGCTGGGGTCCCTTCCTTTCCCAGGCAGGCACCCACAGGTGCCCACGACCCAGAGACAGCGCACCGTGACAGCCCTAGGTGAGGACCCACCCTGGGGAGGGGAAGGCGGGGAGAGCCCAGAAGAAGCTCTGCCGCCCGCCACCTGCCCAGGTGCCTCTGTGCATCCCGGGCAGCCAAAGAGCCCAGTGCCCCCCCCCGGCACTGGGGACATGCCCAGTGGTTCCTCGGGCTGAGACCCGGGAGGACCTTGGTGATACCGGTACAGTGGAAATGAAGAGTCTCCCACATCCCACCAGGTGCCAGCTGGTAAAATTCATTCTCTGGGCACCAAAGCAGTGCGGTCAGGGTCTGCTTCCCCCTGACAGCGCACATGTGACCCAGCGCACGTGGAGAGCGGGAGGGGAGGGACCTTTCAGCTGGCGGACAGCTGTGAAGCGAGATGCTTCTTCTCCAGACATCATTCTGAGGGCCAGGAAGCTGGATGCTAGACAGGGTTCAGCCAGGTCTCACGTGGCACTGAGGCCCATCAGATTCATCCCTGGACCCCTGAGAAAAAACAAAATGAATAACTTATCCCCTCATTCAACAAACACTCATTGAGCCGCCGCCTGAAGTCACGCACAGATCTAGGGACCCGGGCCGTGCGAGTGGACACACCCAACCCTGGGATGAGGAACAGTAAATATGTACGTGACATATAAAAACAATGATTGTTTTCATCATGGCTTCTCTGTAATCCAACATTCCTCTCTAAGGGCCAAGCCAACCCCTCCCTGCTGCACACACTCAGATACTACAGAGCGTGTTTTCATTCATTACAAGGATTGTTCTAGTTAGAAAGTAGGAGCGAGCTGGTGAACCAATCTGTAGAGTTAGTAGGGAATAATTTTGTGCTGCCCTCACTTCTGGGCCTGATAAAAACTCTCGGACTCTCTCTGTGCAGATGTCCCCTGGAGGCCGGGCTGCACAGTAGCAGCAAAGTGACAATTCACGAGTGTGACGAAGGATCGGAGCCCCTGGGATTCTGGGACGCTCTGGGGAGGAGAGACCGGAAGGCCTACGACTGCATGCTCCAAGGTAAGCCCCGGCCCCAGCGCCTCGAGCACCAGCTCACTCCGCGCGTTTACACGCATGTGCTCCGTACAGCACGCCAGGAGCTACACCCAGGCCGACTCCTCTGGGGCCAACAACACGACAAGGAGGCTAAATAACACATATGGCTGATCCTGATGCCAAGGAAAAGCTGTGTGTGTCAGAAAAGAGGTGCAGGCGACAGAGGTGGAGAGTTAAGAAGGAAGATTTCTTCCACCAGGAAAAAATCACACAGGGCTCCATGGAAGACAGCACTTACCGGAGGCTTGGAAGTGTAGGTGTGGCTTGGAGAGAAGTGAAGGAGGCAGGGAGCATTCCAGGAAACGAGCTGAGCACAGCGTGAAGCTCTGGAACAAGACGCTTTCGGTGTAGCCGGCATTCAGGGTGCAGGGAAATAGTGGGGTTTAAATGAGAGAGTGGGTCGGTCTTGTCTTTAAATACACAAAATACAGATCGACATACGTGCAGAATAACGTAAGAAAAAAGCTAACAATTACTAAGCCGTTAAGGCGAGCCAGGCCCTGTCTGAACACCTGCTGGACGTTCACTCACTCAGTGCTCACAACCCAACAAGCTGCCCTGGTCACCGATGGGGAAACCTAGGCCTGGGGTGATTAATCAGCTTGCCCGGGTTGGATAACAGTGGGATGTCCTCATGACCGCACCACCATACTGCCTATCAGCTTTTACAAACTTTTACATAGGTTTTTAAAGTACAGTTGACCCTTGAACAACATGGGGGTTAAGGGCCAACCCCACACACACACACACAGTCGAAAATCCACATGTAACTTGTAACTCCCACCAAACTTCTCTACTCATAGCCCACTGCTGACCGAGAACCTTACCAAGAACATAAAGAGTTAACACACAGTTTGTAGGTTATATGTATTAAATACTGTAATTCTTACCATAAAGTACGCTGGAGAAAAGAAGATGTTATTAAGACAGTCATAAGGGAGAGAAATTACATTTACTGTATCGTATTTATCAATACCGTAAATTTACATCATCTGTTTACGAAATGAATCATTTGTCAGTACCTACATCAATATTCTCTTAGATGATACAAAACACTATAGATGTTATACGTATTACTAACACTAGACATCAAAAATGAAAAGATAACGTGAAAAAGAAATTCATATATACAGGTATAACGAAGAAGCAGCAATATGATTACTTTACAATCGGCTAGTGTCATTGATACAATTGCTTCACAGTAGCCCAGCCTATACACTAATGAACAGTTATAAAATTTTTATGGCATACAGTGTTACAGTCCTATTCATAATAAAGTATTGGAAACATTGTTACATTTTTATAAAAATCACTTACCCGTGATGATAGGCTGATACACAGCTTCCCCAATTATAAGAGAGAGAGGCATACTGTACAGTAATGTAATTCTTTGAAAGCAAAGCTATAAAACAGTAAGAAAACTAACATATTTTATTTTCAACATCGCTCACCTCATGCCTATGTAAGGACAGGCTAGTATCTACATATATTTGATGCATTCATGACATACCTAAATTTTCTTACTTTTTTCAGTATTTCTAGGCTATTCGGTTTGTCTGCAGGTTTTTTTCAGTGTCACAAATCTCCAAAAAATTTTTCCAGTATATTTGTTGAAAAATCTCCATGTATTAAGTGGACCTGTGCAGTTCAAACCTGTGTTGTTCAAGGGTTAACTGTACTGCATATTGATGGGAAATGTTTGAAAGTACAAAGAAATTAAGAAAGAAAATAAGATCCTTATAATCCCGTCTTTCAAAGATGTGAACCAGAATTAACATTTCTTTATGCAATAAATACTTATTTTTTAAAATAAAATTTGGACAGCATTCTTTATACACAGTTTTGCAACCTGCTTTTTCCCCTTAATTTATTATGAACAATTTCCCAAATCCTATTTTAATATTTAGACTTTTAATGGCTTGCAGGGTATTTCATGAGTATATCTGCCACTCTCTACTTAGCCTGTGTCCTATAGTTGGAGAGCTGAGTTCTTTCCAGTTTTTCTCTAACAATAATAAAGTTGCGAATAATTTTCAAAAGAATTATCTGCATTCATTTCTAGTTAAGGTATATTCCTAGACATGGAGCTCCTTTGTTGAAGTTACTATAAAAGCCTTACAGTTACACATCAGCAAGTGTCACCAGAACACTGGCACCAAATTCCACTCTCACCAGCAATTTACAGACGTGTACGTTTCACAGCACAATCATACACTCAGTTTATTACTTTTTCCTGTTTGCCAACATTGATGGTAGAAATTACTATCTAAACACTGTTATAACTTAATGTTTTAAATTAGAAGTAGTTAAACGCTTTTTATATGTATTTTTTAGCCATTTGTACTTCCGTTTAGGTGTATATTTTATTTGTGCCTTCAGCACATTTTTTAGATATTTATTGTTTCATTATTGTATTCCTTTATAGACTACTAAGGATATTAACAGGTTTCCATATTTCCCATTTTGTCACTTGCCTTTTAGTTTTGTTTGGTTGGGGGTGCTTTTTGTACAATGTAATTTTTCATTTTTATGTTGTTAATGCATAAATCTCTTCTCCTTGAATTATACTTCTTTTGTAATTATGATTAAAAAGGCCTTCCCCACCTGCAAGTTCAGATAAATCTTACCTCTTTTTACACTTTGCAATGCTTTGATCATTTCATGTCTAACAGACATTAATTCTCCAATCCACCTGGAATTTACTTTGGTGCGTATTTTGTCTTTAGCTTTTGTTCTCTTTTCTCTCAAAGATCCTGGAAATTTTAACTTCACGCCCCGCCTGTTCATCCTCAGCAGCTCCTCTGGCGATTTCTCAGCCACGGAGTTCATGTATCCCGCCCGAGACCCCTCTGTGGTCAATTCTATGCCCTTCCTGCAGGAAGACCTGTACAGCGCCCCGCAGCCAGGTATGGCCCACAGAAGGGGGTAGTCGTGCTGAGCCAGCAGAAGGCACGCCTTCCAAAAAGGCTTTTTACTTTTGCATTTTTAATTTGCCAAGTACACTTTTTAATATTATCACACCTCCCCCCCAAAGGAAGTTGACATCAATCACATATTATAGTGTAAAAAACTGACCCTCAGTTACTCAACTCACCCAAATTCATCAGTTAAGAATAGGTTGAGTGCAACTGTGTCAGGCATGAGTCTCTGCTGTTCTCTCAGCCTTCCCTCCATCTTGCTGCTTCATGGTCTCCATGTGGCTGCCCCTGCTCCAGCCATCATGTTTCTGTTCAAAACAGAAGGAAGAGTAGGGAAAAGGGCAATAATGAAGGCCATGTCTCTCTCTCTCTCTCACCAGATAAAGCAAAAGCTTTCCCAGAAGCCCCCAGCAGACTTCCGTTTACATCCCCCTGGCCAGAGCTCTGTCCCATGGCCACCCCCCAGCTGCAAGGGAACCTTGCAAAAGTCCAAGGAGCAGGGGGTTGGGAGTATCTGTGGAGTGAGCCCAAGAACAGTGTCTGCCATGCTGCACAGCAGGGCCAAGACCCGTGTCTTCTGATTCCAAGGTCAGGGCTGTATCCACTTGACTGCCACCTCAAGGCAGAAGCTGTGTGCTCTTGTCGTGGGACAGTCACAGTCACCAGAGACCAGGCGGTAGAGATAGTTGAGGCTGAGGTCGGCTGCCCCGGCCTCACGGCATCTCTGCTCTCATATTACAAGAGCCTGGAGTGGCACCAGGAACCTCCCGGACCCTGGCAGCCCCGGTCACCACCTACAAACCTCGACGGTGCACACGGTCACAGGGTCATACTGGGGAACTATTAGCCAGTGTCTTAAAAGGGGCTGCTACCCACCTCTTCGTCCTGAGGCTCAGGATGGGTCTTCAGCCTCCACTGGGCTTTTCAGACATGTGATTATCACAGAATTCTGAGATGCAGGCTAGGAAAGGACTCAGGCGAAGGACTCAGGCGAGCCAGGCTGGCGGGTGTGAGAGCCCTTGACCAACGTGGAAAGCGTCAGGCTGACGGTTTGCTGGAGAGAAAAGGGAGCAGCACTTGATTTCCGAAGCCTGTTCCTCCCTGAAAGAACCAGGGACTCAGACCACCTGCAGAGCAGCCCTGCGTGGGGCATGACCGCTGGTGACCCGAGGGCAAGCGTGATGTACTCCCCAGTGTTCAGCACGCATTTTGGAGATCAGCGGCGCTGACAACCCCTTGGGGGTCACGTGTGTCATCTGTCCCACTCTTCTCAACCGGCCAGGACCCAGAGGGCAGCTGCAGAAGGGGCAAAGGGGGAAGGCATGGGGGGAGAGGGAGGAAAGAGCCCACCTCATCGACGCCATCTCTCTGCCTCGAGGCACCTCCTGATTCACCGTTCAAAGGGCCAAGACATCAGGGGCACCCTCCCCGTGGCCCTGAGTTTACCTGCCAAGGGGATTCTCGCGCTGACCAAGGCGGCAGGGAGGGAGGCGTCGGTTCGGTGTGGGGCAGAGCCCCTGACTGTCTGCTCTGCTCTGCCCTCGCAGCACTTTTCCTTGTTGACAATCACCACGAGGTGTACCTCTGGCAGGGCTGGTGGCCCATAGAGAACAAGATCACCGGCTCTGCCCGCATCCGCTGGGCCTCGGACCGGAAGAGCGCCATGGAGACAGTGCTGCAGTACTGCCGAGGTGAGGCCGCGGCGGAGGGGACCCTCCATCCGGGCGCCCGCTGGCTCTCTGCAGACTTGCTCAGAATCCCAGACCACGCTTCCCTTTCCACGGGCGCCAGCGGCCTGGATAAAGCCGGCAGACAGCCCTGAAACCAAATGCTTTCCCTTGAACTTTGAGGCTTACTACTTTTGAGATTAGTACATTCTCAGCTGCCAGCATGAATGAGATTTCATTTTTCTCTCTTTTTTAAATTGAAGTAGAGCTGATGTAGAATATTATATGTTACAGGTGTATAATATAGTGATTCACAATTTTTAAAGGTTGTACTCCATTTATAGTTATTATAAAATACTGGCCTATACTCCCCGTGTTGTACAATATACCCTGGTAGCATATTTTATACCTAATAGTTTGTACCTTTTAACCCTCTCCCCCTATATGGCCCCTCCCCCCTTCAACAAACTAGTGAATATCATTTTTCTCTTTTACATTATGAGGCCGAATAACTTGTCACCCTCGAGGTTAACGGCCGAGTTGTGGGATGCCTGGCCTGGTTAAAACCCTTCTGCACTCAGGATTAATCATGCTGTGGAACACCAGGCCCCATCCACGCACTGTCCTCACGCAGTGTCACCCCGTCAGGGAGTAGAGAGCACCCCCAAACGGGCTGGAAGGCCCATGGCAACCTTTCTGTCATCTGTTATTCTGTTTAGTGTTTTACCTAAAAAGAAAGATCTGTAGTCAATTCATGGCTTTTCTACTATACCATCCACCTGAAACATCTGGTCTTTTACATAAAACGAAGATGCCAGTGATTAATTTCTTACCTGAATTTTTAAGATTTCATTGATTACTATTACTGAATATGTACAGCTGATTTTCTCTTGGAAAGCTCTTTCGTAAAAAATAACTTAATAAACTTCCCACCAAATGTTTAAGCTAAAGTAGCTTCTAAAATGCTGTCATTAGCTGGTTAATTCACACCAAACTCAAGGCTGGGTTAGGAAATCAGAGGAATACTTCACAGGCGAGTCCAGGAGGAGGGAAAGGTCCCACCCAGACGCCACAGAGAGAGGCTTTCTTTTCTCCCATCCAGGGACCCAGAAGTGTTCTGTTAGGTTCAGGAAGTTTAAAGTCAGGTCGATCCCACACAATTTTATGCACAGTCACATGCATGAGATTAACATTTTTTGTAAACATCATGGCGGGGAGGGGTTACAACTACTCACAACTTCCATTTTAACCCTGAAGTCAAGAGATGCAAACAAGGAAAAAATTTCAGGGGAAATGAGAGAAAGCCAGGGCCATCGGGGCCACGCTGGGTCTGTGACATCTGCCTTCTGTGTGACCGCAGGAAAAAACCTCAAGAAGCCGCCCCCCAAGTCTTACCTCATCCACGCCGGTCTGGAGCCCCTGACCTTCACCAACATGTTTCCCAGCTGGGAGCACAGAGAAGACATTGCAGAAATCACAGAAATGGTGAGCACGCCCCTTCCCTGTCGAGGGGGCCCCCTGCCTTTCGGACTGTGGGAGGACTTCACCTGGGGAGAAGCAGCCAATGGCATTTTCACGTGGGAACACGTTTCCTTGTTCACAACACGTTAACCAGTCTACGTAGAATCAGTCAGGAAGAGGAAAAGCCTAAGGAGAAGTCAGTGGAAATATTTTGGTAATTTTCTACACACAGCTTACGTTCAAACACTTAAAAGCAAAGGTGAAATTTAATTAAGTTGGAGACAACGCATAAATAAAAGCAGCCGTCTCCTGTTAGCTAAAGATCCGTTGCTTCTCCAAGTCCATATAAGGCACCGCAAAAGGGCCCCTGGGTCTCAGACCCTAACGCTGGGTCGGAGGAGACACGAAATAAGCCCGTGGTGAAGTCACTGCTCAGCTGAGTCAGGGAGTGGAGGTGCTGCGAGCCCATCCTGCGGGGTAGGGCTCGGCTCCCCATTCCTCCTGGCCTTTATGAGACCACCTGGTGTCTCCACGGGGCGTTTATCGCAACCTCTACTCACCACACGTGTTATGAGCCAGAAGGTTATCCTTTCCAGCTGCACCGAAAGGAGGAAGCTTACTGCCACCGTGTAGGATTTCTCAAGGTGTGAGTTTTGAACGCTGCTCTAAGTAACAATCCTAAGGGCGTTTTCAGTGTTGTGGGAGACAGGTCTCTTCCGTTCAGATTTTCTCACCCTGTAGGAGGAGGGCCGCTTCCCTGGTGGAGATGACGTGGAGGGGTATTTGATAGGAGGTCTGGATAAGTTTAAACAAACAGCAGAAGTGCGCTGCTGCTTGACCACGGAGAGGGCCTGCTTCATCTCTGCTGGTGACCCTAAGCTCGCTCCCTGGAGCCCAGTGGACTTGATCTTCACAGATGCGGGCTCAGGCCGCCTGGGAGCCGACTGGCATGGCGAGGTGGCTCTATCCATGATGAACGTGTGACCCAGGACACCTCAGAGCTCTAGGGGTTACGAGCCCCGTTGCTGCGGTCCAAGTTCAATTACGTCAATCACTGCCATTGTCCCGTGTGCCCTGCAGACCCCCGGGGGCTGGCGGTGGGGGGGGGTGCTCTGGGGAGTCCTGTACAGCCGGCGGGCCGGTGGGCAAGTCGTGATGAGAATTCACTGGGAGCCGCTCTGTGCCGGGCACTGCTCCAACCACTGCACTCAGCTTCGCCTTCAATTTCCACAACAGTCCACTAAGATCCAGCTGCTTCTCGTCGCCATTTCACCGGCGAATTAGCCGAGGCACCGACACACGGAGAAGCTCACCCCGATCTCTGACGCGTTCCCTCCGCCACCCGCCCCCCCATCCCTAGTCTGCGTGCTGCTGAATTCACATCATTCCCCACACACACCTCCACCCAAAGGAGGCAGCCCACTGGGGGTCCCAGGGTTAACAGAGGAAGATGGTTCACCCGGAATAACCTGTCCAGATGAAATGCACACAGTGGTTTAAAAACAAAAAAGACCTCAATTCAGCCCCAGCATATTCTAGATGCATTTTCTTACCTCCTTTTTCTATTGAGGATTAAGAGATGGGGTCTGAGGGGGTGGAGGGGGGTGATTCCTTTTCAGGTTAATTGTTTTTAAATATTTGTAAACAAATTCCATTGTTTGCATGCTTCCAGCGTTTCAACTTCGCATTTAATCATCTTCTGGATAATTCACTCGTGTGATAGTCCCTAAACTTTTTTCCTGATGCATCTGAAATGCCGTGCAGGGTGAGATGGCAACTCAGAGCCTCATCTCCCCGAGCGGGGTCTCCAGGATGCGGTGCAGATGGGCCAGGGGGGCATGCTTTCAGGCACATGATGAAACGTGTTCAGATGTGGGACATGGAGGTCCCCCTCTCTGCCCCCTCTTCTCCAGGACACGGAAGTTTCAAATCAGATCACCCTGGTGGAAGATGTCTTAGCCAAGCTGTGTAAAACCATTTATCCACTGGCCGACCTCCTAGCCAGGCCCCTGCCCGAGGGAGTTGACCCTCTGAAGCTGGAGATTTATCTCACCGACGAGGATTTCGAGGTAAGTGCTTCTTCAGGTGGGACAGCGTTTGAGCACAGCATGCGTGGCTTGTCGGAGGGTCCTTTCACTCAGGGCGTTTCTTTCCCTCCTTCCAGTCTGCACTAGACATGACCCGAGACGAATACAGTGCACTGCCTGCCTGGAAGCAGGTGAACCTGAAGAAAGCAAAAGGTCTGTTCTGAGTCATGAGATGCTGGAGGAACCTCTGTTGTCACTTTCAATACTGCTGGACCAGGAAAATGGATGTGGTTTTTTTTTGGAAGCGGGGTATGGCTAGTCCTTTAAAAAATATTTTTTCATCCGCGTTTTCGAAACCTGAAGCGACCAGCTCTCCTGCTTGTTTGGGAGTTGTGTATCTTGTAAATGTTCCAGAAAAGTCTCTGGAAACACACCCTCCACGATTCGGCAGATGGCGTCCATAAGGCATCCGTATCCCTACGCGCACTTACGCGGTGGGTCCTCCGCAGCGGCCACGGCACTGCCCTCCTGCTCCTGCTAAGCGTTGCCTATTGTTTTTTTTTTTTTGGAAGCAGTTCCCTTTATAAAGTGTTACTTTGATAGTTTGTGGATTCTAAATATATATATATTTATATAAACACCGTATAAATCAAATATGTATTTAACAAAGCAATATGTATTCATTCACTTTTAAGGTTTTTTTTTGGTGTCAAAATAATATTAAAAGGTAGTTGCTTCTGTTGAATTAGTTCTGCCACCAACGTGTACCTTCACCCACGTTCAGAGGCGTCTCCTTCAGCGTTAAGTCAGGTCTGACTCGTTCTGAGTGCTGCTTCCGGTGCTAAGATGAACAAAGAATTTATACTTCCAGGCACAGGCCCTTAAGATCTGTGCAAATCCACCTTTCTACCTTAATATCGCCCCCAAATGTATAGTGCCTTGTTTTATGTACAGTTTATATACAGAAAAGTTTGCTCTGCATTTTTTGACGATGGTTTGGAACATTCTCTACAATTTTACTCTGAAATGGTAGAAATTTTAAAAGGAATCTCAATTTCTAATACCTGTTGTTGTAAAAATTAAATGTGTCATTTGGCGATGGAAGACTCCAAAATAAAAGCTTCAGAATAAACACAACTATGAATTGATTGGTTCACACTGAGTTCCTTTCTGAAAAATATTTTTTTGTAAACGTTAACTTAGTACCAATATTCCACGATTCAATATTAACTGCCGTAACTTTTAATTTAGCTCAGGGCAAGAGGTAATACAAGGTTATAAGACTAAATAATAGACAGATATTCGGCCCATAAAATGAGTTGTAAGTCCTATGTTGTTGAAGAACATATTTTTGCAAGTCATCATTCAACAGAAGCTCTTTACCCTCAACTACAGCTGCATCTCAAATTCAAGAGCTCAGTGCCTTTTTAAAAACACTGCAGACATAAGGCATTTAGAAAGCGTTAAAAGCTCCTCACCAGCTCTTATGTTCTTAAACTCCTAGGTCCAAGGGAAAAAAATTTGAAAAAGAAACTAACACAACATTGTAAACCAACTACACCCCAATAAAAAGAAAAAGAATATATATAACTGACTCACTTTGCTGTACACCTGAAACTAACACAACACGGTAAATCAACTGTACTTCAATCAGTCAGTCAAACCCCAAAGCCCTGGTTCTGAACAAAGACCACAGAGCCCGCTGTGAGTTACCAGCACCCACTGTGGTCTTAGTTCACACGTCGATCACAGAATTTCCTTAAACTCCGTCACTGACTCGTGAGCGCCGCCCCCGCCCCCCATGCCCCAGGACTGCGCCAGGTCAGGGGTCTCTACCCGCTCTGGCCCTACCACTTGATGACTGTGTGACACTGGGCAGGCACGGAACCGTCCCACCTCGATCTCCTCTTTTTTAAGGAAAAGAAATCAATCCTATAACTGCCCACCTCCCAGGATGGATTCTTGGCGAGGAGGGCTAGATCCCCACCGCTATCAATGTTACCGTCATGGCAGTGGACTTAGGAAAGCAAGAGAGTTGAAGTTAAGGAACGTAGTCACGCACCTAGAAATGACAGGTTCAACCCAAGCAAGTAGAACCTCCCAAAGAAAAAATGTAGAAGGAAAAGTAGAGAGAGGGGTTCAGACTGTGTGTCCCATGGGTAGTAGGCAAAGAGGAGCAGAGAGGGGTACACAGAGCCAGGAGGGCAGCCCGTGAGTGTCAGAGAGATGCAGGGCTGCCTACGTCGTGACAGTCCGAGGAAATCACCTGGATCCTTAGATGCACAGAAAGTAACCAGGGCTGTGATGAGAACTTCCAGAGGACAGCCTGCTGTAGGTGTGATGGATAACACAGAGTCATCGGCAATACCCATTACCCCAAATTGTCCCATATGCTTTAAAACCGCGTACATCCACTGGTACTAAACACTGTCCCCCAGCGCTGTGCTTTGTCTGCCTCTCGCCTCTTCTCTGTAAACAGGGCACCCTGTCTTGCATTTCATAATTACTTTTTGCCTCTTTTCTTGAGCTGTTTCCCAACTCTCTCTCTGGCCTGCAGAACTAGATCCTCTCTCATGTGGTTTTGTGATCCTTTTCCCTTCGTAGCAGGACGTGACCTTTGCATCCTGGGAAAGGACCCCACCTGAACACATGGCATGCTAAATCTCAACAACTCAACCAGCTGGGCTGCACCCCTTCTCCAGTGCCACTCCAAGGCAAACCATCTGGGGAATTTTTATTAAAAACAGTTGGTGTTTTCTTCATTTGCTGCATTTGAACTCAAGGACTTTTAAAGAGGGGAACAGATATCTGGGTGGAGACAAGATGTCACATGTGTCCTGAGGCTCTGGAGGAACCGCAGGAATACAACCAGGTTCCAAAGGACAGGAAGCATTGCCCCAGTATGTTCTTCTCGGGCTGTGCCCGGGTCAGGGTCAAAGACTGCTCAGGAGCCCGCTTCATTCTCTCCTTATTTTAAAACTTCAGTCCCACTTGTGGCAGAGCTCCCATTCTGGTAAAAGGAGATGCATTCCAGAAACAGCTTGAGAATCCGTTTTGGCCCTTCACTTTTGTTTTTCTTGCCTTCTGATTATAAAAGTAACACTGTCTACACAGAGACTTGTAGTACGCAAATGTTCACGGCAGCCTCATTCATAATAACCCAAACCTGTGAACAGCCCACCTGTCATCGACTGAGAAATAGATAAACAAAACGTACATCCACGCAGTGAAATACTATCCAACAGGAAAGGGAACAAAGTACTGATCCACACTGCAACATGCATGGACCTCAGAAACATCATTCAAGGATTGGGAGTTGGGGATTAGCAGACGCAAACTATCATATATAGGACGGATAAACAACAAGGTCCAACTGTATAGCACAGGGAACTATATTCAATATCCTGTGATAAACCATCATGGAAAAGAAAATGAAAAAATATATGTATAACTGAATCACTTTGCTGTACAGCATAAATTAACAAAACAAAAAGACAACTCACAGAATACAAGAAAATATTTGCAAATGAAGCGACCAACAAGGGATTAATCTCCAAGATACACAGATAGCTCATAGAGCTCTATGTCAAAAAAATAAACAACCAAGTCAAAAAATGAGCAGAAGATCTAAATAGACATTTCTCCGAAGAAGACATACAGATGGCCAAAAAGCATATGAAAAGATGCTCAACATCACTAATTATCAGAGAAATGCAAATCAAAACTACGCTGAAGTATCACCTCAGACCGGTCAGAATGGCCATCATCAAGAAGTCTACACACAATAAATGCTGGAGAGGATGTGGAGAAAAGGGAACCCTGTTGCACTGTTGGTGGGAATGTAAACTGATACAGCCACTATGGAGAACAGTACGGAGGTTCCTTAAAAAACTAAAAATAGACCTACCATATGATCCCGCAATCCCACTCCTGGGCAGATATCTGGAGAAAACCATAATTCGAAAAGATACCTGCACCCCTATGTTCATAGCAGCACTATTTACAATAGCCAAGGCATGGAAGCAACCTAAATGTCCATCGACAGAGGAATGAATAAAGAAGATGTGGTACATATATACAATGGAATATTACTCAGCAATAAAAAAAGAACAAAATAATGCCATTTGCAGCAACATGGATGGACCTAGAGATTATCATACTAAATGAAGTAAGTCAGAGAAAGACAAATATCATATGATATCACTCATATGTGGAATCTAATTTTTTTAAAAATGATACAAATGAACTTACTTACAAAACAGAAACAGACTTAGAGATATCAAAAACAAACTTAGGGTTACCAAAGGGAAAAATGGGGGGAAGCGATAAATCAGGAGCTTGGGATTAACATACACACACCACTACTATATATACGATAGATAATCAACAAGGACCTACTGCATAGCACAGGGAACTCTACTCAGTATTCTGTGATAACCTATATGGGAAAAGAATCTGAAAAAGAATGAATATATGTATATGTCTAACTGAATCGCTTTGCTGTACACCTAAAACTAACACAACATTGTAAATCAACTACACTCCAATAACATTTAAATAAATAAATGGGGAGAAAAAGAAAGAAACGTCATTCAGTGAAAGAAGACGGACACAAAAGGCCACATATTGTTCAATTCCATTTATATGGAATTTCCTGAAAAGGCAAACCCATTTAGACAGATCAGTGGCGGCTCGAGATGGAGATGGGGGTGCAGGGGACTGGGGATGAGCACCAGGGAACTTTTCTGGGGGGCGGGGAGGCTGACGGAAATGGTCTAGAGCTGGATTCTGGTCATGGCAGCCCAACTCTGCAAAAGCACTAGAACGTACTGAGCTGTGCACTCGCGTAGGTGTATTCTACAGCATATGACGTCATGCCACGAGGGTGCTGCTTCAAAAACATAGTAACACCGATCTATGTGGGAAATGTCAGCATTGTAAGGAGATACATAATTTAGGGATGGAAAATCATAGCTATTCTTGCTGTTAAAGAAGTAATCATTCATGACACTGGTCAAGACAGGAAGGCAGGAACTTCCCTGGTGGTCTGGTGGTTAGGACTCAGCGCTTCCACTGCAGGAGGCCCAGGTTCAATCCCTGGTTGGGGAACTAAGATCCCACAAGCTGTGAGCTGTGCCCTCCCCCGCCCCCCAAAAAAAGACAGGACGGCAGACGTTACTCAGGACAGTCCTGATAGGTGTAGGGGCCGCTGCTGAAGGAGAGAGAGACTGGGCGCAACTCCAGACACAGAAGGAAGAGTGGGGATTCACAGAGAAGCAGCAGAGGTGGCGGTGTGGGCATCAGTGGACGGAGGATCACTAAGAGGAAACAGCAGGGTTGGGGGGGGTCTGGCCACACCAACCTAAGAGGACTCTTGCTGAGTGCAGGTCAGGGTGACCAGACGCCACCTTGGGGATGGTGGAGACACCCGATCAGATAAGAAGGGTGATCAGACATCAAGGGTGAGGACCTTGCTACAGGTGGGCCTGTCCTGGAGGCCATGCCCGAGGACAGGCTCAGAGTAGCCTGACTCAAGCTCGGCCAAAGACAGTGTCTTCGTCACCCCTTCCAATATACAAGTACTTTAGTAGTTTGATTTATAGTCTTCTAGATTCTTCTTTACATCAACTAACACAGAGATGTATGCTCATGTTTTGGGTTTTTTCCAAGGGAAAAATTGCATTTGTTCTTTGGCATGTTCATCTCCCATCAACAGTAGGGCTCAGACGCTGGTCTCTGGATGTTGATCTGGGTGTGTGTGAGGTTCTGCGGTCACATGGGGCACAGTGTGAAGGCCCAGATCAGCATTCAATGCTCCTCACAGAGGGTGGGCGGCATCCAGCCAGGGCCCAGAGGGAGGATTTGGGGATTGGTTTTCAAAGGCCTTTCTTGATCTGAGATCCAGATCCAGAGTCAGGGCCAGAAGCCTCAATACAGGCCTCTGTGCAAAGCAGACCAGCAGTGTGGTGAGCGACTAGTAAGGGTCAGGGGGACAATCACAAGTCAAGTCAAGGTCATGATTCAAATGTGAATAACGGAACGTCAAACTGAGAACTGAAATAATGGGAAATTGAATATATTGGTACAGTGTTTGACCCAAAGAAAAAGCCCTACTTTACTTCCTCCTTTACTTATAAAAAGTCAATGCAGGGGGAAGCGATCAAGATGGAGAAGTAGTAGGATGTGGAGCTCACCTTCTCCCACAAATGCATCAGAAATACATCTACACGTGGAATGAGTCTCACAGAACACCTACTGAACGCTGGCAGAAGACCTCAGACTGCTGAAAGGGCAAGAAAATCTCCACGTACCCGGGTAGGAAAAAAGAAGGAAAGGAAGAAAGGAATCGGGATGGGACCTGTGCCCGGGGGAGGAAGCTAAGGAAGAGGAGACGGGGAGACCAGCCGGGACACAGGGGAGCTTCAGAGCCTCAGAGGAGAGCACAGCAGCCGGTGTGTGGCAGCCAGAGCAGAGGGAGAACTGCACAGACAGTCAGTGCTGCCGCGCCGCACCCCCCAGCCTGAGGCGCGAGTCCGCCGGCGCAGCTGGGGGCTGGGGGCTGGAACCCGGGCTTCGGAGGTCGGACCCAGAGAGGGGACTTGGGTTGGCCGTGCAGAAGCAGCCCGGGCAGGCTGGCATCTGGGGCAACCGCAAGGGAGGGTGTAGGCAGAGGAAGCATGGGCCGCCTCAGAGGCCAGGCGCGACTGTTTGGGGGGTGCACGAAGGAAGGGGCGGGACCTGGATCGTAGCCTTCTTCCCTGTGCACGCACGCGCAGAGGGCAGGACGCCGCCCGCACGGGCTCCAGGAGTGGTCGAGAGCCGCCTCCACTCCCCTCGCATGCTCCGGGGGCAGGCCTGGGCCTCCCCAGCCACCAAGAACCCCAGGACTGGGCGCTGGCCACCACGTCTGCACACCCCCTATACGGGGACGATGATCAGCACACGCCGAGGAAGCAGGCGACGGGCGTCAGTACTAAAAACACCCGCACGTCAAGTCTATTACACCCACACAAGCTACACAGGGTCGCTCCCGCATACAAACGGCCCTCCAAGACCACAGCAGATAACTGCTTCTCCTAAACTCCCAGAGTCAGAGACATATGAGTGAAATGAAGAAGCAGGGCAACCACTGCACCAGTGAAAAGACCAAGAGAATTCCCCAGAAATAACAATGAAACAGACCTCTTCAGTTTAACAGACACCAATTTCAAAAAGGAGATAATGAAAATACTGAAGGAATTAAGAAAGGCTATCGACAGAAATGCAGATTACTGTAAAAAAAGGAACTAGAAGATATAACGAGTAAGCAAGAAAAATGAGAAAACTCATTTGCAGAGATGAAAGCTGAGCTAAAGGCAATGAATAGCAGAATTAATAATGCAGAAGAAAGAATAAGTGACCTGGAAGATAGAATAATGGAAATCACCCAATCAGGATAGCAGACAGAAAGCCAAATTAAAAAAAAAATGAAAGCAATCTGAGACCTATGAGATAATATAAAGTGTACCAATCTACATGTAATAGGGATTCCAAAAGGGGAAGAAAGAGAAAAGGGGATCGAAAATATATTTGAAGAAATTATGGCAGAAAACGTCCCAAACCTAAAGAAGAAAACAGACATCCAGGTACAGGAAGCACAGAGGGTCCCAAACAAAATAAACCGAAACAAACCTACACCAAGACATATTATAATAAAAATGGCAAAAGTTAAAGAGAGGATTCTAAAGGCAGCAAGAGAAAAACAAAGAGTTAATTACAAGGGAACCCCCATAAGGCTATCAGCTGATTTCTCTACAGAAACGTTGCAGGCCAGAAGGGAGTGGCAAGGTATATTCAAAGTCCTGAAAGGGAAAAAATCTGCAACTTAGGATACTCTACCCAGCAAGATTATCATTTAGAATAGGAGGAGAGTTAAAGAGTTTCTCAGACAAGCAAAAACTAAAAGAATACAGCAATACTAAACCTATTCTAAAGGAAATATTGAAAGGTCTTTTCTAAATAGAAAACAAGTAAGAATCTATACGAAAGAGAAAATCACAATTGGAAAGCAAATCACTTAAATGAGCCAGTACACAGGTTAAAAAAACAAAAATCAAATCAAAAACTTTCTGTGAAAGTGACGATAACCACGATGAACAGCAAAAGGACGAACACGAAGGGGTAAAAGAGGACATCAAAGTCATCAAGTGCGGCGAGAAGAGTAAGGACATGTAAGTTTCTTTTTTCCTAGAATGTGTCTGAGCCTATATGACTGCCAGTCTAAGGCAAGTAGATAATAGGAAGGGATTAACATACTTGAAAAACAGGGTAACCACAAATTAAAAACATAAAATAGATTCACAAAACCAGAAAGAAAAGAACATAAGTATAATAAAAAAAATCACCAAACCACAATAGGAAAAACATAAAGAAAAAGAGACAAGGAAGAAATATAAAATCAATGGGAAAACAAGGTTTAAAATGGCAATAAATACATATCTATCAATAATTACCTTAAATGTCAATGGACTAAATGCTCCAATCAAAAGACACAGAATGGCAGACTGGATAAAAATTAAAAAACTGGAACCTACAATATGCTGCCTACAAGAGACATACTTTAGGGCAAAGCACACACATATATTGAAAGTGAGGGAATGGAAAAAGATATTTCATGCAAACAAAAATGACAAGAAAGCAGGGGTAGCAGTACTCATATCAGACAAAATAGACTTTAAAACAAAGGCCATAAAGAAAGATAAGGAAGAACACTATATAGTGATAAATGCATCAATACAAGAAGAGGATTTTACACTTGTCAACATATATACACCTAATATAGGAGCACCCAAATACAACAAATACGAACAGACACAAAGGGAGAAATTGATAGAAATACAATAATAGTAGGAGACTTTAACACCCCACTCACATCAGTGGACAGATCTTCCAGACAGAGAATCAATAAGGCAACAGAGATCCTAAATGACACAATAGAACAGTTAGACTTAATTGATTTTTCAGGACATTACATCCAAAAACACCAAAATATACATTCTTTTCAAGTGCACATGGAACATTCTCTAGGACTGACCACATACTAGGGCATGAAACAAGCCTCAACAAATTTTAAGAGTATAGAAATTATCTCAAGCATCTTTTCTGACAACAACAGCATGAAGCTAGAAATTAACCACAGAAAAAGAAATGAGAAAAAAATGATTACATGGAGACTAAACAACAAGCTACTAAAAAACCAGTGGATCAAAGATGAAATCAAAGAGGAAATTTAAAAATACCTTGAGACAAATGACAATGAAAATACAGCCATACAAAATCTATGGGATGCAACAAAAGTAGTTCTTAGAGGGAAGTTCATAATGATACAGGCCTTCCTCAAAAAACAAGAAAAATCTCAACTAAACAACCTAACCTACCACTTAAATAATTAGAAAAAGAAGAACAAACAAAACCTAAAGTCAGCAGAAGGAAGGAAATAATAAGGATCAGAGAGAAAAAAAATAAAAGAGATTAAAAACAATAGGAAAAAAAAAAAGCAATAAAACCAAGAGCTGGTTCTTTAAAGGGTAAACAAGATCGACAAACCTCTGGCCAGGCTCACCAAGAAGAAAAGAGAGAAAACCCAAAGAAACAAAATAAGAAATGAAAATGGAGAGATAACAACTGATACTGCAGCAACAACAAAAAACCACGAGGGAATACTATGAACAATTATATGCCAACAAATACAACAACCTAGAAGAAATGGACAAGTTTCTAGAAACATACAGCCCACCAAAACTGAATCAAGAAGAAACAGATAATTTGAACAGACCAATCACTAGAAGTGAGAGAGAATCTGTAACTAAAAAAAAAAACAAAAAACAAAAAAAACAACTCCCTACAAACAGAAGTCCAGGACCAGATGGCTTCACAGGGGAATTCTACCAAACATACAAAGAAGAATTTATACGGATCCTTTTCAAACTCTTCCAGAAAATTGAAGAGGAGAGAACACTCCCAAAGACATTCTATGAAACCACCATCACCCTGATACCAAAACCAGACAAAGATACCACCAAAAAAAAATTACAGGCCAACATCTTTGATGAATATAGATGCAAAAATTCTCAACAAAATATTAGCCAACTGAATCCAACAACACATAAAAAAGATCATACACCAGGACAAAGTGGAATTCATCCCTAGTTCACAAGGATGCTTCAGCATATACAAATCAATCAATGTAATACACCACATAAACAAAAGACAAAAACCACATGATCACCTCAACAGATGCAGAAAAAGCCTTCAACATTCATTCATGATTAAAAAAACTCTTACCAAAGGCGGTATAGAGGGAACATATCTCAATATAATAAAAGCTATTTATGACAAACCCACAGCCAATATAATACTCAACGTGAAAAGCTGAAGGCCTTCCTGCTAAAGTCTGGAACAAGACAAAGATGCCCACAATCACCTCTTCTATTCAACATAGTACTGGAAGTCCTACCCACAGCAATCAGACAAGAAAAAGAAATAAAAGTTATCCAAATTGGAAGGGAAGAGGTAAAACTGTCACTATATGCAGATGATATGATACTATATATAGAAAACCCTGAGGACTCCCCACAAAAACTACTAGAACTGATAAACGAATTCAGCAAGGTAGAAGGATACAAGATTAACATACAGTTATCAGTTGCATTTCTTTCCACCAACAATGAAATATCAGAAATGGAATGTAAAAAAAAAATAATACCTCTTAAAATTGCACCCCCCCAAAAACATACATGGGAATAAACCTGACCAAGGAGGTGAAAGGCTTATATGCTGAGAACTATAAAACAGTAGTAAAGGAAATTGAAGATGATTCAAAGAAATGGAAGAAAGATATCCCATGCTCTTGAATTGGAAGAATATTGTTAAAATGGCAATACTACTCAAAGCAATCTACAGATTTAATGCAATCCCTATCAAATTACCCATGACATTTTTCACAGAACTAGAACAAATAATCCAAAAATTTATATGGAACCATAAAAGACCCAGAAATGCCCCAGCAATCCTGAGGGGAAAAACACAAAGCAGGAGGCATAACTCTCCCAGAATTCAGATAATATTACAAAGCTACAGTAATCAAAACAGTGTGGTACTGGTACAAAAACAGAATATACAGATCAACGGAACAGAACAGGGAGCCCAGAAATAAACACACACACCTACAGTCAATCTTCAACAAAGGAGGCAAGAATATAAAATGGGAAAGAGTCTCTTTAGCAAGTGGTGCTGGGGAAGTTGGGGACAGCTGCATGTAAATCAATGAAGTTAGAACACACCCTCACACCATGCACAAAAATAAACTCAAAATGGATTAAGACTTAAATATAAGACATGGCACCATAAAACTCCTAGAAGAGAACACAGGCACAACATTCTCTGACATAAATCATATCAGTGTTTTCTTATGTCAGTTTCCCAAGACAATAGAAACAAAAAGAAAAATAAACAAATGGGACCTAATCAAACTTAGAAGCTTTTGCACAGCAAAGGAAACCATGAGCAAAACGAAAAGACAACCTTTGGAATGGGAGAAAATATTTGCAAATGATGTGACTGACAAGGGCTTAATTTCCAAAATATACAAACAGCTTATACAACTCAACAACAAAAAAACAAACAACCCAATCAAAAAATGGGCAGAAGACCTAAATAGACATTTCTCCAAAGAAGACATGCCAAGAGGCACATGTAAAGCTGCTCAACATCACTAATTATTAGAGAAATGCAAATCAAAACCACAATGAGGTACCAGCTCACACTGGTCAGAATGGCCATCATTAACAAGTCTACAAATAACAAATGCTGGAGAGGGTGTGGAGAAAAGGGAACCCTCCTACACTGTTGGTGGGAATGTAAGTTGGTGCAGCCACTATGGGGAACAGTATGAAGTTTCTTCAGAAAACTGAAAATAGAGCTGCCAATATGATCCAGCAATCCCACTCCTGGGCATATATCTGGACAAAACTATAATGCAAAAATATACATGCACCCCTAATGTTCATAGCAACACTATCCACAATAGCCAAGACATGGACACAACCTAAATGTCCATTGACAGATGAATGGATAAAGAAGATGAGGTACATATACACAATGGAATATTACTCAGCCATGAAAAAGAGTGAAATAATGCCATTTGCAGCAACATGGATGGATCTAGAGATTATCATACTGAGTGAAGTAAGTGAGAAAGAGAAAGACAAATATAATATGATATCACTTATATGTGGAACCTAAAATATGACACAAATGAACTTATCTACAAAACAGAAACAGACTCACAGACATAGAGATCAGACTTGTGGTTGCTGGGGGTTTGGAGGATGGGGGGGGCGGTACAGAGATGGATGGAGTGGGAGTTTGGGATGAGCAGATGCCAACTATTATATATAGAATGGATCAACAAGGTCCTACTGTAGAGCACAGGGAGCTATATCCAGTCTTCTGGGATAAACCGTAATGGAAAAGAATATAAAAAAGAATGTATATATATATATGTATAACTGAGTCACTTGACTGTACAGAAGAAATTAGCACAACATTGTAAATCAACCATACTTCAATAAAATAAAGAAAAAAAGTCCCCAATTTACCCACCTGTCCCCCATACCCACTGCCTTCCATGTCAGAGTCTAAGATACCCGGCGGAGCTGTGGGTGCTGGAAACACAGTACCCAGGGGGGAGGGGGCGGGGGGGTCACCCAGGGCAAGGACACAGGCCCCGGGCTCTCCGGTGCCCGTCCCTGTCCTGCCCCTTACAACTGTTGACCTTGAGCAAGTTCCTCACCCTCTCTGTGCCCCAGCTTTATTTCCACCCACAGGATGGGATTGCCGATGGCAGTACCCACCCCACATAAGGTTGTAGGAAGTAACAGATTGGGTGCTAGCGAGTGCTTCCCGCGTGGCAGCAGGGTGGGAAGGAGAAGCTGAATGCCTTGCCTTCTAGGAGAAAGGACCTGTCAGCCTGGGGAGTAATTCAGAACTCAGAGAACAACCGAGGCTTCTCATCTCTGTGCACTTGGAGGGGATAATAGAGACCCTGGGCGGGAGGGGTGGCGGAGCCAGGCCTCGCGGGGGGTCTCCGCACAGCGGACCTTGTAACTGCGCCAAAACCCGCCATCTCCATCGGCCCCTCTCCCCAGGCAGCCCCAAGCAGGCGCGCAGCTTAAGGGAGAAAACAGCGCTCATGCAGAAACCCACGCCCAGACAGAGCGCTTCCCCCAGCGCCCCCAGGGTGGAAGGGCTTCCACGTCCCCTGGGGTAGGTGAGACCTCATTCCCAAGGGCCAGTCAAGGCTGAAATTTCTTCTTTAACACTGAATTTAACCCAGGGGTGATGTCTTAGTGGGAGATGTTTGCTGTTTATATCCAAATGGTACTCTGGCCAATTAATTTACATTAATTTTGAAATAACGTGTCAATTGCATTCTTCCGGCTGAAAAGCCAGAACTCAGAGCCTGGACTGGCCCTGGGGAGGAAGTAGGGAAACGACAGAAGAAGGACGTCTGGCCCAGGGTCCGCAGCGCGGAGCGAAGAGCGGCGGGGCCAGCAGGTGGCGCTGTGGCTCGCAGCGGACGCGGAGGAGCCAGGCCGCCCCGCCCCCACTCCCCCACTCCGCCTCGCCCCGAGTCACCGTCCCTAAAGCAGCGCCCGCTCCTGGGCACAAGGGTCGGGGTCGGGCTGGGGCTAAGACCTCCCCTGCAGGGCCGTAGCTGACCCCGAGCGACCCGATCTCTGCCGGTTAATTTGTTTCCAGCACAGAGAACTTGAATCCGGTGACCCGAGGGGAGGGGCTCCCATCCCGCTGCCTCCTCTCCATCCCCTGCTGCCCGCGCCCCGGGAACCTTCCCAGAAGCAAATCCACCTCGTGAGGCCAGCCCTGCGGCGAGAAATTTCACAGTTAAATGAAACTGCCCCACATCGGGGGGTTCCGTGGGCCACGGATCGTCTTGCCCTCAGCATCTGTCCCCTGTACACATTTTCCTTCCTGGCTTCTGTGAATGTCTCCCATTGGCCAGGTTTGCCATCCACAGAAGGAAGGTGATACCTTTCTTAGAAGCAATTAGTTAATGTCAGGAAAGCTCTCTGTGGGTGAAAAGCTCTAAATTCTATTTACCAAATATTTAATCAGCCACCCTTGGGGGGAATGAGTCATAATCATCTATTCAACTTGCTGAATAACCAAAGAAAAAGGCATGATCAGGAAAATCATCTTAACCACAGGTTTTCATAGATTTTGTACCTGTCAGGACTACGAGGGAGAATTTTCAAATTAGCGCTCGGATTCCTCCCTGCCTGGCAGGACCCTGAAGTCACGGGCCCCCTTCCTCCTCAGCCCAGGGGGCCCAGCAGCAGCACCCAGGGCAGGGGTCTGGCTGCAGCTTCCCTGCCCAAGCTCCTCCGGGGCCTGGCAGGCCACAGCATCTCTTCTCCTCTGCTCAGTTTCCTCACGTCCCCTCTGTCACATGCCTGTCCCTTTGTGCCCTGGCACGGACTCTGTGAGGAGAAATGAGGTCGTGTGGGAGGCATGGGCGCTTTGAAACGAAAGGCACCAAACCAGCTCAGAGCGGAAGGGGTTCCAGAGGCCTTCCCAGTGCCTTTGAGGCAGCAGGGCCCAGTCTGCATCAGACTCCCCGCTTGGGGAGTGAGCAAGGGAACCTGTTACTTGTTCTCGCTCCCCCCTGCTGCAGCAGGGGCCCCAGTAAACCCTTGTCTGCATTTCTTGTCTGGCCTCTTATCAATTTCAACCGATTCAGGAGGCCAAGAACCCTGGTCAGTGACACTCGGACGGGGGCATGCAGTGACACTGGCCAGGACAGCAGGTAAAATAATGAGCTGTCTTGTGCACATGCCCAGGAATTGGGTTTTTTTGTTTGTTTGTTTGTTTGTTTTTTATCATGAATGCAATAAAGAGCTGCGGAAGGATTTGAAATGAGAAAAATGAAAGGACTGACATTTTTGTTGATCGAGACCACCCTAGCTGAAGCGTGGACTGTGGATTGGAGGGAAACAGGTAGAACCAGCAGACGGGTCCTGAGGCCTCTGGTGTCATCTAGGTAGGAAGCCATGGTGCCAAAACTGGCACGGTGGCCACCAGGAACCAAGGAGATCACAGGGCACACGCCCAGGCTCTGGCGGCACCCAGTCTCAAAACCCATCTGACTCCTTCATTCAGTCAATAAATCTTTACTGAGCACCTACTGTGCGTCAGGCCCTGTCTGGACTCCAGAGCTACAGAAATGAAGACGACGGATGCTCTCAGAGAGCCTACACAATCGTGGGGTCCCGATGGGGCCAGGGCAGGCAATAAGCGGCAAACACAAAGGGAGCTAGTTTAATTGCACCGAGCTTCCTGGATCTGCGGTTTGCTGTGTCATTAATTTTGGAAAGTTCTCTGCCATTCTTACTTCAAATATTTGTTCTACTCAGTCCTCCATCTGGTATTCCCATCAGGTGTGTGTCACATCTTTTATAATTGTCTCCATCCTTGGATGTTTTGGATTTTTAAAAAAAAATTCTTTGTTGTTGTTGTTGTATTTAAGTTTGGGAAGTTTCTATTGGTTTACCTTCGAGCTCATGGCTTCTTTCCTCAGCTGTGTTGAGTGTATTGATGAATCCATCAAAGGCACTCCTCATTCCTGTTTGTTATCTTTTTCTTCCTAGCATTTCCTTTTGCGTCTTCCGTATCTCTCTGCTTACATCCCCATCTGTACTTGCATGTGGTCTACTTTTCCATTAGAGCCCTGAACAAATTAATCTCAGTTAAATTCCCTGAATGATCATTTTTACCATCTGTGTTACATCTGAGTCTGCTCTTCTGATGCATCTTTTGTCTCTTCAGACTGTTTTTCTTTGGTTTTGGGTGGAATTTATGATTATTTTTGTTGAAAGCTGGACGTGCTGCACTGGATAACAGAAACTGAGGCAAACAGGCCTCTTCTGTAAGGATTTATGATAATCTGGCTACAGGTTGGCTTTGTTTAATGTTTTTTGCAGCTATAAGCGCCACAGACTTTAAATCCCCCCAGGGTCCCCATGTCTGGTTTTTGTCTCCACTCTTGATCTTGGGCTTCTCTCCATCCTCCTTCTCAGAGGGACTGTGTCTTGTAACCCTCTCAGCTGCAACCCACTGTTGTTACGGGGAGCTCTGCTGGTGTGGAAAAGTGGAGGAGAGGGGAAAAGCGCCATCATCTTCTAACTAAATCTCAGTCCTGTAGGGGGTGTGTGCCTCTTGTCTGTGACCTTCACAAGCGTTTCTTTTTGTGTAGTGAGGCAGGAAGGCCTGGGGAGGGATGCTCTTCCCAGCCCCTGGACAAGGCTAGCTATGGTGAAGCCACAGAGAGCACTCTGGTATATCTCACAAGGGCCAATCTTCCTTCACTTCAGCCATAGCCGTGGATCTTAGACCTTCTCCAGGACAACCTGGTGGGGTTTCTGAGGGTAAAGCCCGAAGAAGGGGGGGGGTCCCCTGAAGGCCGCACTCCCCAGGAATTGGGTGCTCTCACACAAGTGCACACTCAGCCTCCAGCAAGTCACTGAAACGGCCGTTGACGTGTCCCTACCAGTTTATGGGTCCAGCGGCTTTGGCTTTGGGTAACAAGCTCTCAGCCGTGCCTCTCTGGATTCTCTGCAGATCTCAGGGCTGTGCTTTGCCCAGAAACCTCAGTTCTCTAATGCAGGGGTCCCCGACCTCCAGACTGTGGACGGTGCTGGTCCACGGCCTTTTAGGAACCGGGCTGCACAGCAGGAGGTGAGCAGCGAGTGAGCAGCGAAGCTCCATCTGCCACTCCCCATCGCTCCCCATGGCTCCCCATCTCTCCCCGTCGCTCCCCGTCTCTCCCCGCCGCTCCCCACCACTCCCCGTCTCTCCCCGCCGCTCCCCACCGCCCCTCATCGCTCCCCATCGCTCGCATGACCGCCTGAGCCATCCCCTCCCACCCTGTCCGTGGAAAAACTCTCTTCCAGGAACCCGCTCCCTGGTGCCAGAAAGGCTGGGGAGCGCTGCTCTAATGGGTCAAAGAAAAGGTGTTAATTTTCAGTTTGGCCAACTTCTTCTTATCGTTAAGGATGGGAGTGAGAACTTCCAAACTCTTTACCTGTTGGTTCGGAAACAGAAGTCAGTGAATGACTTACTTTCAGGTGGTAATGAACTGCAGGAGAACTGACTGGGGCGATGGGCATGAGTTACCGCAAGGTCACGAGAGGGCTGTCTGTGGAAGAGACGTGAAGGGTGGGGAGGAACCAGCCTCCTGAAGGTCCAGGGGAGGACGCTCCGGCAACGGGATTGGCAGGTGTGAGTTCTTGGAACGGAAAGGCCTACGTGGCCAGAGCACAGGGAGAGGCAGAGAGGAGGGAGGACCGAGATCGGGCGGACATCTGGGGTGACGACATGCAGAGCTGAAGCCGGTAGGCAGAGAAGTGACGTAATGTGACTCACGTTTGCAAATGACCCCTCGGCTAGAAAGTCCGTAGGTCCAGGTTTGCCCAGGACAGTCCTGGTTTATATCTTTTGCCTGGTGTAATTCATCATCGTGCCTCCTTTCACTTTTAAAAGTGTCCTGGTTCAGACAACAAATCACAGGATTCCCCGTGACTCTGGTCACAGGGAGGGGCGTGGGCACAGCCGTTGTGGAAGCTGAGGGGTCCACTGGAAGTGAATGCAGTGAAGACAAGCCATACGGGGTTCTGGCTGGGGTGGTGGCTGGGGAGCTGGGGGGACTGACACCCCCAGGATGTGTGGTAGAGGCGGAGCCAACAGGATTGATGGCGGGGGCAGGCAGGAAAGAGAGGAATTAGGGACTCCGGCCATCATGAGCCACTCCTTCTCATCCCATCATCCAGGCTCGTAAATTCCATCTCCAAAGACCCTCAAGTGTCCTCCTGCTCCCAATTCTCACATCCACCTTCACTGTTCGATCCCTCCATCTCCCGCCTGAATTCAAGAGCTCCCCTCCAGCCCCACGGGCATCTGGTGTTGTCCCCCTGGGTGGCGACACAACCTCTGGTCCTGCAGCCCACGTCGAGAGCACAGCCTACCTCACACGGTCAGCATGGCCCTCGTTAACAAGTCTACAAACAATAACTGCTGGAGAGGGTGTGGAGAAAAGGGAACCCTCCTGCACTGTTGGGAATGTAAATTGCTGCAGCCACTATGGAGAACAGTACAGAGGTTCCTCAAAAAACTACAAATAGAACTACCATACGACCCAGCAATCCCACTCCTGGGCATATACCCTGAGAAAACCATAACTCAAAAAGAGTCATGTACCACAATGTTCACTGCAGCTCTATTTACAATAGCCAGGACATGGAAGCAACCTAAGCGTCCATCGACAGATGAATGGATGAAGAAGATGTAGCACATATATACAATGGAATGTTACTCGGCCATAAAAAGGGATGAAATAATGCCATTTGCAGCAACATGGATGGACCTAGAGATGATCATACTAAGTGAAGTAAGTCAGAAAGAGAAAGACAAATACCGTATGATATCACTTACATGTGGAACCTAAAATACGACACAAATGAACTTATCTATGGAACAGAAACAGACTCAGAGACATGGAGAACAGCCTTGTGGTTGCCAAGGGGGAGGCGGGTGGGGGAGGGAGAGTGTGGGATTAGTAGATGCAAACTAGTACACATAGGATGGATAAACAACAAGGTCCTACTGTAGAGCACAGGGAACTATGTTCAACATCCTGTGATGAACCATTATGGAAAAGAAAATGAAAAAGAGTGCGCGTGTAACTGAGTCGCTCCGCCGTGCAGCAGAAATGAACACAACACTGTCAATCACCTCGACTCCAATTAGAGAAAAAGCAGAGCCTGAGCCTGCGACCGCCGCCCCTAACGGCTCCCCGCGCAGGACATCCCACCACCTCTTCGACAGCCTTCCACCCCTTGGGTCAGTGAGGCCTTCTGCCCAGGGTGCCCTCCTGCCCCCTGTGCCAGCTGAAGCTCTTCCCGCCCTTCACGTTGCTTCCACGGCACCTCCGCAGTGGAGCCCTCCGGCCAGCTGCCCCTCCCTTCCCTGACCACCCGAGACCCTCAAATCTCTCTTTCAAGGCCCTCACGTAGTCCATCCTATAAAGCGGTCATCTGTGTATTTCCCCTCACCCCTCAACTGATCTATCAGCTTCTGACGGAGAGTGATGTTCTCCCAACCTTCCACCCTGCCGAGCGCTCGGTGCATCACGAATGGCTCAGCGCTTCGCGGCGTTGAGTCTGGCAGCAGTGTGGACGGCTACGGCTGCTTCGGTTGGTTTCACCCTGGCAGGCCTAGCTCTGGATGCACCATGAAGTCAACCAGGCAGGAAGCTCCTCGTGGGGTCCTCACTCCGAACCAGGAGTAAGACCCGTGTGGGGCAGAGCGGTCCGGGCCCAGCTTAGCCCTGGCATTGGGGATGGGTGGGTGGAGGAGGTAGTAAAAGAGTTCAACCCTTGAACTGCAGTCTCCCCACTCACTAGCTGTGTGCTCTGGGCAACTTGCTGAACCTCTCTGTTGTCTCGGGTTTCTTATCTGCAAAGCACTGGCAGTAACAGCACGTGGCCAGGGATGCTGCGAAGATCCCATGAGATAAAGCAGGTAAGATGCTTAGCACAGAGTCTGGTATAGGGGACATGATCCTTATCAGCCGCGTGACTGACGGAGCTGGGGCGTGGGGAAAGTCATGCCTGCAGACGTTGATGGGCTTTGGTCATTTTATTACATATTTTAAAATTTTTAATGGGAACTCTCAGGCTGGAGGGGTGAAGCGGGCCCTGCCGCAGGAGTATAAAAGGACGCAACTGCCCTGGAGAGCAATTTACCAAGAACCTTGACCCAGTCATTCCACACCTGGGGAATCTAGACTATGGAAATTCGCAAAAATACAGACAAAGCTTACTCCGAAAATGTTAGCCCCAGAATTATGAACAACAGCAGAAAACTGGAATTGAGCGACTATTATCTAAGGAAATAGTTAAGAGAAGTTTGGCATGATATCAAGCGAAGCGTATGTAGTTATGAAAAGCATATTTACAAAGATCTCCGAATGACTGGGGGAAATGTTGATAATGGTAAGTGAGAAAGCAAGCTACACAAAACGCTATGTGAGTGAACATGATTATGTAAAAAGCATGTGCGTGAAGAAGAACGTAAAACAGAGCGAAGTGTTCATCCTCGGTTACCACGGCCCAGTGATGAGATAATGGACAGCTCTGATTTTCCTTTTTCGACAGTTTCTAAAATGAGAGGCTGCTTTTTGAATCAGAAAGAAAAATCATGCCACCTTAAGAGACGCCGGGGTGCTTGCTGGGTAGCCGTGCCAGGCAGCCTGTGGCGCTGCCGAGCTGTGGCCCCGGGACGTGCGGCCTCGAGCAGCGACCAGCCGTGGACTCGCCTCTGGACTGCGGCGGCCTCCGCGGAGAAAGGGCGGCACGGATCCGTGCCTGAAGGCAGCGGGCCGGGTCGGGCGCCGTCGAAAAGGCTTCTCCAGCCCCGACGGTCTCGCAGGAGCCACCTCGGCGAGGCCCCTTTCCTCAGAGAGGGACAGACCTGGTTAGGACCAGCTGACCGAGGGACGAGGAGGGCGGAGGCCGCGTGCTTCTCCACGCCGCCGCCGAGGACTCGCTCCAGGGCCGCAGCTGCCCTGAGCTGCCCCACCAGGCAGGAGTTTCAGGAGGAGGGGGAAGCGCTGTCCTTTGCTCTCCTGGGGCTGTGGCCCTGCAGCCCTCCTTCGCCCCAGGGCCTCTGCTGCCGGCCCGCAGGGGCTTCTCAGACGCGGGGCACGCCTGTGGTCCTCTGCCTCTAAGATGCCCGAGGCGCCCCGGGCCCCGCGAGCAGAACCCCACGTCCTTCCTGCCCCGCTTCTCCCCTGGGAACCCGAGGAAGCCCACATCTTCTGTTCTGAAAGCTCACTCTGGGGGCTCAGACGCTGGAGTGGGGACACGCAGCTCGCTCTGAACCTGGTGGGGCAGGCAGGCGTCCCGGGCAGACACCTGCAGGAGGCTTCTTCCTGAAGCTAGCAGCCCAGGCACTGACTTTCCATCACGCGATCCCGCATGGGGCTGATGTGAGGGACGTTCTTCCCAGCTGCAGGTCAGCCTGGGACGAGCCACAAGTCGCACTGGGACGGCACAGGAGGTCACCTGCCTGCGGGCACAGATGAATTCACTGGGATGGGCCCAGCCGGTGAGTGTGGATCCGCTGGCCTGGGTCACATCCACGCCCTGCCCTGCCGCTCGCTTACTTGGCTCTGTGACTGGTGAAATTACCTGATCTCTTTAAGTGCTGATTTTCCCATTTATAAAATGAGAATCCCAGTGACCCCTACTGCACAGGGACGCCCTGAGGATTGAATGAGAAAATACACAGAACATGCTTTCCCCAGTGCCTGGCAGAGAGCAAAGGCTCAGGAAGTGGCTATTTTTGTTAGGAAGCTCTTCTTGGGCTCAGCACCCCTGCGGGCATGGGGGAGGATCCAAGAGATGAAAGCACATTCCTGCTTCTCCGGTGAGGGAGGACCCTCCCCAGGAAAGAGTTCAACAGCTAAGCAGTGGGTGACTCGGTGCAAAACACAACCGGAAGGCAGCAAGGCTATTTATAACAGCATCGCTCTGGAGGCAACCCAAACGCCCAGCCGCCCTGTGATGACTAAGCAACGCCTGAAACGCCGCAACCCCACGACCCGCTGCAGAGCCGCTGGAGATGGCCAGCGTGCCGCTGACGTCCATACATGGAGAGGGGCCTCGGAAAGGAGCGTTTCCAGAAGGAAGTCGCAAGGTGGCGTGTGCACACCGTTTGCCGTGATGGCTAAACAGATGTCAAGTCCCCCTCGGAGGTCAAGAGGGACTCGGAGAGGTGGAAGCAGTTTAAAGCGCTCATCAGGTATTTTTTTTTCCCCCAACAAGTTGCTTAAGGACCGGCTGTTTAGAACGGATCATGGTGCACCTGGGAAGGTCAGGGGGCGTTCGGAGAGGGAGTGAGGTGTGGGAGAGGCTGGGAAGGGAGAGGACGGCGCTTCACTGGGGTGGGCGTATCCGTGGGTTGGAAAATAGAAGCGGAGTTGCCCCAAGGGCAGCACAACTTGGGTTCCCCCCGCACCAGTCTCTTTGGCCAAAGAAAGTGAGTTAAGTGGTCCAAGGGGCAGCAGGAAAAGTGGGTGTGGGGAGCACGGGGGCCGTCCCTCCCCAGGGGGGCGTCAAGCTCTTTGTACACGGAGCTTTAGGCTTGCCTGCAGCGGCTGGTGGACTACCGCCGCGCTCTCCCCAGTCCTGCCCAGATGCCTACTCGCGGTGCGGGGTGGGCCCCGACATGGGAGGGATCCTGATGGGCCGCCTCTCAGGGAGGAGAGGGGCCCGTGCCAGGGCTGGAAAGCCTGCATTCATGAAGATGCACAGGAGCCTCTCAAATAGGGTCCCAGAGACACCGGAAAGAGAGCTTGGAAATAGCTGAGGAACTTCCCTTCCATCCTGCCAGCCTAGCGAAGGCTGCAAGCCGTGAACGGGAGTCTCTACGGCATCTCTGGGCTCTCGGCACCCTGGTTTAGTTTACGGGTAAGTCAGCCGGCTGTGGTTTGGGTGTGGCCAGCCTCCGGGATCAGCTCTCGGGTCTGGCTTCTGTTCCCCGACCATCACGAAAACGCACACGACAGACACTGGCGCCCAGCAGGTGGGGTGTGTATCCTGCCTCTGACACTAGACCGTGACCCTGAGCAGGTGTGCAAGCGTCCGGGAGCCTCGGGTTACCCGCCTGCAAGATGGGGCTGCTCCTGCCTCCCTGCAGGGCCCGGGGTGAGCAGGAGCGTGGGTAAGATCTGCTCAGGTCAGAAGCCAGTGAGCGGCACCCTGTTCTTGCTGCTGACCCGTGCCTGTGGTGGCAGAGGCCCCACCCTGGCGACGCAGTCACACTCCAGCGGCACAAGCCCGCAGCGCGAGCAGGCCTCCTCCTCACCCCGCCCCCTCCCTGTCCCGGGGCCTCAGCTGCCCTCAGAGGGGGGTCCTGCGTCAGAGACGGGCTCCCCCTGCCGGCAGGTAAGGGTGGTGCTCGGGGCAGGTTGGGGGATGGGCGGCAGCTGCGGACTGTTCTAGAATTCCCCGGGAGTGCCCCTGCCCTACTCCAGGCTGGACCGGCCGTGGACCAGCCACCTACAGCATAAGAAGAAATGTGTATTTGGTCCCTGTCCCCGGTTCCTCATACAGAGACCCACGGAATTTCCTAGGTGACGGGGTGAGAGGAGTGTCTTTGGTCCTACTATCTGGTCTTTGTCCCTGGAACCATCTCTCAGAACTTTCTAGGTGATGGGAAAATCTCTTGTCCTAATGCGGCAACTGCTGTTGGGCCCCTAGATAGCTCAGGGTGGGGCAGGCCCCCAGAGACCGAACGGTGATTAGAAGCTTGGAACTTTCAGCCCCAATCCCCAACCTCTGGAGAGGGGAGAGGGGCTGGAGACCGAGTTAATGATCGATCATCACCACGTGATGACGCCTCCATAAAAATCCCAGTGGCGTGGGGTTCAGGGAGCTTCTAGGTTGGTGGGCCCAGCCGTGTGCCAGGAGGGTGGTGCACCCCAAGTGCACAGGGCAGAAGCTCCTGCGCTCGGGAGCCTTCCGGACCTCGCCCTGCGTTTCTCCCCATCTGGGTGTTCATCTGCATCCTTTGTCACATCCCTTGTAATAAACTGGTACATGGAAGTGCAGTGTGTTCCTGAGTTCTCGGAGGTGTTCTAGCAAATTACCACAGGAACCCCTGACCGACAGCCAGTTGGTCAGAAGCAGGGGACGCCCAGGACTTGTGACTGGCGTTTGAAGTGGGAGCAGCCTTGTAGGACGCAGCCCTTAACCTGTGAGGCTGGGGTGTCAGTGTCAGAGTTGAGCTGAAGTGCCCAACAACCAATTGTGTCGGGAGACTCAGGGAGCTTGTGGCATCGGAAATCACCCCGCCGTCTAAACTTTCAAAATGACAGGGGCCCCCCCACACAGGGAGGGAGACATCACAAACACCGTCTTACTAATGAATGGCCCCGGGCAAGGGCCTCTGAGAGCCTTCCTAGAGACATACATAGGCCTCCATCTCACATCAGAGGGCCCAGGCCAACCATAAACAAGACGAAAAGACAACCTGTGGAATACGAGAAAATATTTGCAAATGATGCGACTGACAAGGGCTTAATCTCCAAATATACAAGCAGCTCGTACAGCTCAACATCAAAAAACAAACAACCCAATCAAAAATGGGCAGAAGACCTAAATGGGCAGAAGACACACAGACGGCCAGTAGGCACATGAAACGATGTTCAACGTCACTAGCCATTTGAGAAATGCAGCTCAAAACTACAGTGTGGGGCTTCCCTGGTGGCACAGTGGTTGAGAATCTGCCTGCCAATGCAGGGGACACGGGTTCGAGCCCTGGTCTGGGAAGATCCCACATGCCACGGAGCAACTAGGCCCGTGAGCCACAACTACTGAGCCTGCGCGTCTGGAGCCTGTGCTCCGCAACAAGAGAGGCCGCGACAGTGAGAGGCCCGCGCACCGCGCGCGATGAAGAGTGGCCCCCGCTCGCCGCAACAAGAGAAAGCCCACGCGCAGCAACGAAGACCCAACACAGCCAAAACTAAATAAATAAATAATTAAATAATTTAAAAAAAGAAAAAAACTACAGTGTGGTATCATCTCACACCAGTCAGAATGGGCATCATCAGAAAATCTACAAACAGCAAATGCTGGAGAGGGCATGGAGAAAAGGGAACCCTTCTGCACTGTTGGTGGGAATGTAAGTTGATACAGCCACTATGGAGAACACTATGGAGGTTCCTTAAAAAACTAAAAATAGAGCTATCATACGATCCTGCAATCCCACTCCTGGGCATATATCCAGAGAAAACCATAATTCAAAAAGGTACATGCACCCCTACGTTCATAGCAGCACTATTCACAATAGCCAAGACATGGAAACGACCTAAATGTCCATTGACAGATGAATGAATAAAGAAGATGTGGTCTATATATACAATGGAATATTACCCAGCCATAAAAAAGAACAAAATAACGCCATTTGCAGCAGCATGGATGCAGCTAGACATTATCATACTAAGTGAAGAAAGCAGAAAGAGAAAGACAAATACCATATGATATCACTTATATGAGGACTCTAAAATATGACACAAATTAACGTATCTATGAAACAGAAACAGACTCAGAGATATAAAGAACAGACTTGTGGCTGCCAAGGTGGGAGGGGAGGAGGTGGGATGGAGTGGGAGTTTGGGATTAGCAGACGCAAACTATTATATACAGGATGGATAAACAACAACGTATAGTGTATAGCACGGAGAACTATATTCAATATCCTATGATAAGCCATAATGGGAAAGAATATGGAAAAAAAAGAACGTATATATACGTATAACTGAATCACTTGGCTGTACAGCAGAAATTAACACAACATTGTTAAAAAAAGAAAAAGCAATTCTCTAACAAGCCTCCCAGGCAGCTACTCAGATGCCCTTGTCCTCTGTGCTCTGCCCACCCCGGCTTCTGCGTCTCCTCCCAGGCCTGGCGGCTCTCGCACAGGCCTTCGCCCACCCTCTTCCCTGCAACCAGAATGATCCAGCGCCAGCACGCATGACCACCCCTTCCATCCAGCCACCCCCGTCGGGTCTCTGCTCAAGCATCCTTTCACTAAAACCCTTCCCTGGCTGCTCAGTCTGGGGGGGGGGGGGTCCTTCAGAACAAATTCCCCTGAAGTCTCATTCTTTTCCTTCCTCAGAATATGCATCTCAGTCTACAATTATGTATCAGTCATGTGATTGTTGGATTGACTTCTCTGATCACTACTGTATACCTGCACCTTAACAGAGGAACTAACAGTAGTAGGTTCTTTACTAATATAGACTGAATGAATGAGTGAGTTGAAATATAGGGCCCTGACTCATCTTTGATATTCCAAGATTTATGACCTCACAAAATAGGTCAAGGCCACAAGTTCCATGCATCCAGTTTATCAGAGGGACGTGGTATTGGAAAGCCAGGAATAACAAACAGGAAAGCCATCATACAAACCGGGGGGTTATTCAAAGCCACTCTCCCAGAGGGGCGGGCACAGATGGAGAGAGCAGCAGTGTCCAGCTTTGAGAATCGACCCGACTCTATTTGGGGAGTAAACCTCTGATTTCAGGATGGCTCCTGCAGTGGCTTTGGAAGAGTGGTGAGGGCATTTTTGGTGACCACAGGGTCAGAAAGGGCCCCAATGGCATTCCTTTGGAGGAATTCTTTCGGAAAACTAAAGCAATTGAAGTAAGGCGTTGGGCCAATCCCATGCAACAACATTTTTTTGTTGCTCCAGTGCCAACAGCACCTCTGTTGAGAAATGCTGAAGGGAATCTGGGTGATGGAGGGCATAATACAGTTACGTATCCCCCTACACAAGCTCCCCCCGTGATTCTGAGGAACTGAGCCCTCACTACCATGGAAAGAGGAAGCGGCTGTTTATTAAGACACAGAGAACATAGCGGGGGCACCCACAGCACCAGCCCTTGTGCCAAAACACAGCAGGACCTCCCAGTCTGGAAGACGGCTGGCATACATGCATGGGCGCGCGCGCACACACACACACAACACGTGGGTGAACTCTGGCTGGCACGCATGCACACAGGTGGACGGACTGCGGCAGACAAAGAAGGTGGTGTTATGGCTGGTCCTACCCAGGGCCCATCCTCCTCACCCTCTCCGCCAGGGCTTCCGTCTGGGGAAACTGGAGGCTTAGGGCTGGGTCTCACGGTGCCGCGATAGTGATGACCAACTCCAGCTGCCCTGGCCGGGCTCCTCTCTTATCAGCTCTTTGCACACAGGGCCTCACTCTGAGCAGTGGCGGCATGACTGGTCTGGCCTTCACTGCTCCATTTTACGTGGATGGGCAGCTTAATGCTCCCAGGATTCCAGGTTATGTTACGGGATAAGTTGACCATTTTCTTTTCAATGTATGGTGAATTCCAAACCAAAAGGTATCCAGGACTCTTCTTACATCTTCTTTCCAAGGTCATCATAAATGGTTTTCTTTAGAAAATCCCCTGTGTTCAACAGGCCCCAGGTCTCCTTTCCCCACTTCTTCTCCAGATCATCTGATCATAAATGGACCTGCCAAGAAGTTCCCTGACCCATCCCCTGGTGACGAACAGAACTTTATAATATAATACGATCTGATGGGCTTCCCTGGTGGCACAGTGGTTGAGAATCTGCCTGCCAATGCAGGGGACACGTGTTCAAGCTCTGGTCTGGGAAGATCCCACATGCCGCGGGGCAACTAGGCCCGTGAGCCACAACTACTGAGTCTGCGCGTCTGGAGCCTGTGCTCCGCCACAAGAGAGGCCGCGACAGTGAGAGGCCCGCGCGCTGCGATGAAGAGCAGCTCCCACTTGCTGCAACTAGAGAAAGCCCTCGCACAGAAACGAAGACCCAACGCAGCCAAAAATAAATAAATAAAAATAAATAAATTTAAAATATGATCTGATAGGACATAGTATATCATACAAATTCTTACAGTCTCTGTGAGAATTCTGCTAACAACTGGCAAATGTGCTTCAACAATCACATGGATTCTCCTTCTCTGATAACAAATGTAATGAGTGTTTATTCTAGAATATTCAGCCAAGCGCCAAGAAGAAAAATTGACACCCACTCACTCTCTCACCTACAGAGATAATCATCGTTAATGTTTTAGTGACCCTTCTCCCCCAAGCATGTGTAAGATATCCGTTTTTATATGAAATTGAGGTCATATGAGATGTGCTTTTTAAGTGGCCTTTTGCATTGGGCAATAGATCAACCACGTGTTCCATAACACGGTTTCCATGGCTGTTTACCATTACATTGCATGGATGATCCAAAACTCACGTAACAAATCCCCTCACGCTGGCCATTTCGGAGCAGCAGGGATGCTGTGCTCAGCAATCCTCCACTGACTCTCTTCCTGAGAATAAATTCCTGGAAGTGAAATGGCTGGGTCAGAGGACACAGGCGTGGATACTTACGGCCACACTGTCTCCCCCAAGTCTCCTAACAGTGTGTACCTTCCTGAGCAATGTATATGGGCATCCATCTCCCCAGACACTTACCACCAGTGAGTGGCTGGCTTCTTCTTGGCTCTTCAATTTTAGATGCAGTGGGCCATGGAGAACACAGTGAAATTCATCTTTGGAATTCATCTCCATCCTCGGGAACCTACAGATACACAAAAGACAGCACTTCTGAAATGACCAAGGAAACGCAGGACATGTTTAAATGTGAACCGAATGCTGAACTAGGTTTTGCAAACTAAATGATACAACAACGCTCTTTTTATTACTTTATTTATTTATTTTTGGCTGTGTTGGGTCTTCATTTCTGTGTGAGGGCTTTCTCTAGTTGCGGCAAGTGGGGGCCACTCTTCATCGCGATGCGCGGGCCTCTCACTATCGCGGCCTCTCTTGTTGCGGAGCACAGGCTCCAGACGCGCAGGCTCAGTAGTTGTGGCTCACGGGCCTAGTTGCTCCGCGGCATGTGGGATCCTCCCAGACCAGGGCTCGAACCCGTGTCCCCTGCATTGGCAGGCAGATTCTCAACCACTGCACCACCAGGGAAGCCCAACAACGCTCTTTTGCTGACACAGCATGGATGAAAATTTCGGGCCTGGCCCTGCCCACGTATTTAAAGTAACCTATTAGTCAGTGACAATGTCCCCATCACCTGTCACTCTTTCCACCCAGTTGGTGGTGGCATAGATTTTAGAGGGCCATCACTCCAAGCTCTATGTCTCCTAGCGCTCATTCTGCGTCCCCCAGGCCTGCAGTTCTGTCCAGCTTCCCTGAGCTGGGGAAGAAGAAGAAGACCTCATTTAAGCCCTTTCGGGGAGAGCAGGGTAGAGATTCTGCCATCTGTCAAGGTGAAGGGTCCTCCTGGGTGTGTGTCTGCCGCCTCCGTAGACTGACTCAGGCCCAGGGAACAGCCGTGGTATGTGGATGCAGGAAAACACCAGTGACTCATCTTCCTCTGGAAGGCAGGCAAGACCGTGGCGTCCTCCTAAGGTGAAGGTGCCTCATTTGAAATTCACCAAAAACCCCCAATGTCTCAAACAGTTCCTTCCGTCTGAGAAGTTGTACAAGATTTGTCACATTTGGCGATTCACCTTTGGCCACGGCAAGCTCCAGCTCTGGAATTTAATCATTATATTGAACAAGTAATTTCTAAATTGGTCTTGTGATCAAGACTGTGTTATAGGAATATTAATTGTTTGAAGGGTGCAGCCAGAAAACACATGACAGCCTAGATTTTACGGCTCATTCTAGACGATGGTGACACATTACTGCTTCCTAACACCATAAATTGGATGTTGTTTATAATAATATGGCTAGAGCAGTAACACTTTATCATAAGAGCTGCTGCCCCCATGGAAAATCATTATTCAGCGTATACTTGATAAACTGGTCATCACTCACGGGCAGAAGAGAAGGTGACGTGGCCCATTTTATTTACAGGGGAGCGGGCAATATATTATCTTCTTATTGGGTTGATGTTTTTTCCCAGAAGGATTATGTTGCTTCTTGTGTGTTGCTCAGAGAGTTTTGTCAGTGTCATTCGTCTTACGGGCATTATGCCCAGAGCAGAGGAGTAACCGTCCCTAACCTCACAATTATTTTCAGAGGAGAACCCGGGAAAGAGATTTTCACCTACAGATTTAATCTCTCGCTTCCCAAATGGAAAAACGAAGAGGAAACGATGACGGAGACGAGTAACTTTGCTCCCCAAAGCCAGCCAGGTCACGAGAGGCGAGCCACCCTGACTTGACCTGCCCTTTAAATACAGGAAGACAGTGGCTGACTGTGGTTCGGCAGATGGTGTGAGGCTGGGCCTTCCATCTTCCTGGACGTGCGTCCCCGAAGGAGCTTGGCCACCTCTCCCTGGTGCCTGAGAGAGAACGTGGCCTTGCTATAGAGGACAGAGTCGTGCTGTGGACGTCACACCGTGATGCGAGCTGCCCACCCCGACAAGCTTGGGGGTGCCCCCCACCCTGGGGGTGAGCACCGCTGCCCTGGCCGCCGTGCGGCTGCCACAGGCAAACTGCCCCGGGCCCTGGTTAGCAGTGCCCTTCGCCAGTGGCACGCGTGTGCCGGTCAAGCGACAGCGGCTGAACGTCCTCAGAGACGCCAGCCAGGCCGGGCGTGGGCTGTGAGGGGCCACTCCTCACTAGGTCTCAGGCTCCCCTGGAGCCACGGGGACTCCTCCAGCTTCCGGCACTTTCCAGGGTTCTGGTGATTCGGCTTCCGGGCCACACCACAGCCTCTCCTGACCCGCCAGCGTCAGGCACATTGAATTCGTCTGTGGGGACGTCTGCGTCTCCGCAGCGAGCCTGTGGGAGGAGCGAGTAGAGAGGGGGTTACAGGTAGAGACGCGCAGTCACACCTGCACAGGGTCTCGCCGTTTTCGAATGCTGCTCCGAACGGTCTCGAGGTGATGCGACCAGGGACTCGAGTGCGGGCTGGGAAAGCCCTGCCCCTCCACGAGCGTGCGCCCTCCGGCTCCTTCCTGGCGGCTCCAAGCGCCCATTTCCTCTTCCGGAAAGTAGGGTCCACGCTAGTCCCCGCGCGACTGGGTTTCCAGGAGGACGCCGTGGGCTCACCCACACAAGCACACGTGTGGTGCAGGCTGTTACCCCCCCACTAACGCCCCCCCCAAAAGAAGTACTGCAGGAGGGGCGGGGAGAGCAAGACACAAAGACCATCGACTGTCTCATCTGCTTTCACTGGGCCGTCCTGGCGCTTTTTCACCACCTTCCTCTCTCACGGGTGGGGAGACCGAGGCAGGTTCCTCGCTATGCGTCGTGCCCGTTTGGGGCGGACGCTCCCCCATGCACCGGGGGGGGAGGGGTTCAGCAGCACCCCGGGCCTCCATCCAGCAGCACCGTCCCACGCGTGACAACCAAGAAAGTCTCGGGACATAGCCAGTGTCCCCTGTGTGGTGACGTTACACCACAGTCTCATAGAAGGGAATCGCAAACACACGCTTCAAGCCCTTTCCATCACAATCGCACTCGGCCTTTATTTCACCCTACTACAAGCATCAGAACACTACGAAGCCCTCGTCACGATCTCAGACGGAATCTACAGGTCTACCTTCTTCGTGGCCACAGGCTTCCACGGACTACATGTCATTATTGAGTCCACCTTCCTTATCGTTTGTTTCCTACGCCAGATAAAATTCCATTTCACATCAAACCATCACTTCGGCTTCGAAGCCGCTGCTTGATACCCCCTGAGTTGAGACCCCCTGAGGCGGCGTAACTTGTCAAAGGCCGATGGGGAGCAGGGAGCCAGGACCAGAGCCTGGGGCGTGAGGGCCACAGGGGCTCATTAAAGCGGGTGGTGAGATGGGGTTCCAATCAGGCAGGACGGATGGATACAGAGCCTTCCAGGGAACCTGGACGGAGGGAAGGCCGCGTGACGAGCAGCCAGAGGCAGAGGCCGGGAGGCAGGCGCGTGGGCCGGAGGACAGAGGGGCCGCTGCAGGGAGGAGAGACCACGCAGGCCTCGGGGAGCCGACAGAGGAGTCTGGAGCCGGGGAGGAGTCAGGCCCGGGGGCCGGGGCTGAAGGGGCCTGCAGGCCGGGCCGGGCGCGGGGACCCGTCTGGGACAACAGGCGCCCCGTGGCCGGCAGGAGGGCCTTCCCCGGCCACCACCGTGGTCCTGGCAGCTGGGCTGTCATCGCCGACCACAGACAAGCGGGCTGTGAGAGAAGGGTGCCGCGAGCACAAAGCGGGGTGAGGAGCTGGGGGCCGGGGGCAGGCAGGTCGGCGGCCCTGAGCCTTGCCCTGCGGAGGCCGCGGCTGCTGACGTGGCCCTGACACCGGCCCGTCACCTGCCGCCTGCCGCCTGCCGCCCGCGGACAGCAGGCGGGGCCTGTGCTGAGCCTCCGCCCGGCTCGGAGGGGCCCTCACAGGGGCTCTGCTCGCGCCGTCGGGGGAGTCAGCGCTTCCTGGGGCGACGGACAGACGCTCGCGCCTCTCCCACTCCCACTCCTCAGGAAATGCGGCCCGACGGACAGCCGAAAGGAAACGCCCTCTGTGGGCCACTGGGCTATTTTTATTCTGCGTGGCCCGCCCGAGGCCTGCCTGTCTCCACCGCTGTCCACCAGGGGGAGTTTCAACCCGACGTGTGTTCAGGAAGATGCTAGACATTTCCAGCTTGCAGATGCTGGTGGGCTGTTAACAGAGCTCGGCCCGTGCAGATGGGCGGCCTGGTGGGAGGCCCCAGGCTGCACGGCCTTGGAGAGAAGTTGGTGACGGGCCCCGCGGGCTGTCGGATCACAGGCCTTTTCATTCCTCGACATTTCGGGAGACCAGAGCTTTCCGCCCCAGAGCTACACACCAGTCCCCGACTCGTTCACAGAGTCACTCACACAGTACTCAGAAACCCGAACGGCCGCTGGGAGCAGGGCTCCAGGCCCTACACTGGATCTCAGGACGATCTCTGGGGGAAGAAGCAAGCAGAAAATTGACCTAGAGCAGTAAAGCCCGTTGGAGCATCGTGGGAAGTTGTGCCCTGCGTTATGGCCAGACAGCCCCACCTCGCTGAAGAGCATCTAAGCTGACAGGCACACACGGAAGGCTGGTGGTTCAGCCTAGGAAAGCAGGCGTCCCCAGTTAAGCAGGGCCAGCTGGACCGATTCTGTCCTCCCTTCCCATCGTCGGTCATTCTAGGAGCCGAGAGAGATGCCTGTCAGCTCTGAGCTGCTGAGCTGCGGGCGGCCCGCCCTGCCGAGGCCCCGCCCCGGGTGCCGTGGAGGCCGGCCGCCGGCAGAGGGCGCCCCAGGCCTGCCGGGAGCCCGGGCTGCAGGCGGGGAAGCCGCGGCCGAGTGTGCCCAGCCGCCGGAGCACACTGGGGACCAGGCCGCTCAGAAAACCAGCTGGCTCCGTCCCCACCTGCCAACTGACGGAGGCCGGTGTCCACGATGAAGTCACAGACAGCGGAAAGTGCCTGGCCGGGCACAGAGACGACAAAACCGGCGGAAGGAAACTGCAGGCCGGGAGGGAGCAGGGCCGGGAAGCCCTGCTTCCCCTTCGAGCCGGCACCTCGGCCCGTGCCAAGGCCCACGGAGCTCCAGTCGGCCTTTGGCGGCCCCTGCCTGGGTCTCGTCTCCGTGTGGCGCTGCCCGCCGGCCATCCTGAAGCTGGAATCCTGAACCGAGGAAGGGGGAGGGGAAGGGACCCAGGAGCGGAGGCCAGGCGGGCTGGCAGGCCCCCTCTGACCCCGCACGGCTCGCTGGCGGCCTGTGGCGGACGTCAGGAGCTAGAGCCGCTGGACACACCGAAGGGGACCGTGAAGGCAAGGCTGGACGCCCCACGCCAGGGAGCAGAGTCTTCCAAAGGCTGAGGACCCCGAGACGTGACAGCTCTGGAAAGTTCAATGTGACTGCGGCACGTGCCTGTACCACCCGGCCGTGGAGGGCGGCCTGCGGCTTCCGCTGCCCGTGGGTCTAGAGACAGTGCCCGGAGGGACAGCAGGACAAGAAAATGATGCGACAGACCCCGCTTAGGAAGACGCCTGCCCATCCGCTTGCCAAACGGTGAAGCGGCCCCTTAGCCCTCCAACCCTGCGTGGAAGAGGCCCCGCCGCTGAGCCCGCAGGCGGCCCTGGAGCAGACGCACCTGTTAGGAGGAGGGCCTGGCTTCTGCTGGAGAAATGGGTGACCCGACCGGGCTTTCTGTCCCCTCCTCCCAGAGGGTCTGGGGGCCTGCACCCTCCCCAGCGGCAGGGCGCGATGTCTGGCTGCCCACAGTCACAGCGCCCGCAGCTCTGGCTTTGCCAGGTGGCCCCAGAGCCACCACCGAGCACAAACTGGCCACTGCGGCCGCCCCTCCCCCGCCCCGTGGGAGAGCGCCCCGTCCCCGCAGCCCAGGCCCTTTTCACCCCAGTGATACGCAGTTAACGGTCATTAGTTCGCCAGTCATAGAAACGAGCCGCGGCCCGTGAGGGATCAGAGCACCGGGCAGCGGCCTGACCCGAAATTCAAAACTCCCTACCTCTGCTCTCCATCACCCGTCAGGGCGGCTCTGGGAGCAGCCCCGAAGGCTCACCCTGCAGCTGTCTGGCCCTGCGACAAGGCTGCCATTTCTCTTGTTGGCAGTGGGTGCTGTCAGCGCCCCTCCTCGCCCCATGCCTGCAGCTGTGAGCCTGGCTTCCTTCATCGGTTTCCAAGCCTGCCTGAGCTGCAGTGTCCCACCTGCTTCTCCCCTGCTTTACGTATCATCCGGTCCGTTTAAATAAATCTGGGCTGTCTTTTAGGGTGTTTACAAGCAAATGAAAGTCGGGTCTAAGGGAAAGAGTATTAGCTATCCTCGCCTCCTTCCCGTATTTACTTCTTTTTTTTTTAAGACTGTTTTGCTGTTGGCTCTCTGGGCCGCTCAGGGCATAACCGTAAAGGAGACCAAATATGACGGCAGAATCCTCCTTCTCCTTTCTTTCCTCCTGCTTGTCCACACCCCAGGGGCTGCTGTCCCGGAGGAGACCAATCTATAAACTCCTGAGAGCGCACCCTTCCTGGGGGAACCCGCCCTTCACAGCACACAAGACTATGCAGCTCGGACAACAAACGGTACCGTTTCCAGATGGCGGGCAGCACGGAGCCCTGACCTGGGTCCCGTCTGTGACAGCACTTGAAACATTCCGGAAGGCCCTGTTCTGGGCCCACTGGCAGTGCCCGGCCGCCCTCCTCTTCTCTCCCGGCCGCTGGTGCGGACACCGCTGGCCTCCCTGCTCTCTTGTCCCTGGCTTGCAGCCAGGAGACAGGGTGTCCCCTGCCTTCCCCTCGGCCTGGTCTCCAGAGGGCTGCCTTCCCTCAGCACGTGGGTGCTGACGCCCCGAGACCCCAGACACCAGTTTAGAAAAGGCCCCAAGAATTGTGAGGAAATGAAGCCCCCGCCTTCCACAAGCTAGTACCGTGACTCAGCTGTTTCCTCTCAAATCCCGGCGCCTCTCCCTCCTCCCCGGGGCTCTGGAGGGATGCCTGGGGGGTGCTCTGGTCCCACAGCCGACGCGCTTACTGAAAAGGAGGCCTCTGAGCTCCCAGGCTGGGGCGGGCGGCCGCCAGGAGAGGGGGGCCGGCAGCAGAGGGGCGGCAGAGTGGACGGCGGAACTGCGTGCCCGATGCGCGCAGACGCGGCCCTGGGTTCCGTACCTCTGCAGCTCACCGGCAAACAGCACGGTTCCCGACACGGCAGCCACTCGGCCGCGGACCCGACACGCACGTACCTGGTGGGGACCTTCACGGGGAAAGGTCTGCGTGAGCAGGACACCAAGAAGACCTCGCAGCGGCGGCGGGAAACTGCCACGACCCCGTCCTCAGCCGCGCCGGGCCCTGCGTTCGGCTCCTCGCGTGTGCGCATGCGCTCGCCGGCCGCCGCCTGGGGAGGCTGGAGCTGATTGGCCGGGTGGAAGCCGGCCTCCCGTGCCGCCGCACGTTGGCTTCCTGTCACAGTCCGGCTACCGGCCGGGCCTGTGGGCGAGCCTCCGAGGAGGGCTGAGGGAGCGCAAGGAGTGGGCCCCTTCTGTCGCCCCTGCACCCGCGGGCTGCCCGGGCCCAGCCGAACGAGGGCACTTAGCTCACTTGGGACCCGACGGCGCCCCCCGAGCTGGGGGAGGGTCACCTCTGCGGTCCGAGATCCCTACGTTTATGTAATCAGTTCAGGGAGGGGTGACGAGGGTCCCTGTTATCTAGGGTTTTGTCTTCCAAAAGCCAGAGACAGAAAGGCCACATTGGGCAGGAACGCGGGGACCCCGCAGGAACAATAAACAAGGGCCACTGGAGCTCATTTTCCTCCCTCCCTGAGCTGCCGAGTTCACTTGAAACAACCTGCTGCCCAAATTGCCCTCCTCGCCCACACACGCTCCCCGCCTCCTTAGAAGTCAGAGAGGAAAGGTAAAAAAAATGGCAGAAATTAGTGCTTTGGGTTCAGGAAATCCCAACTCCTGGAGCCAATGGGTTAATGTCGGGCCGCTGATAAATCCCAGCTGTTTCAGCCATTCCAGCTGGAGGCCATGGGACCAGGGCTGGAATGGGCAGAAGAATCGGATCTTGTGCCGTTTTCATTTTTGTTCCTGCTTCCCCATGGGCCGATGCTAGGCTTCCAACTCCCTGCCTCGGCTTGGACGGGCTCGTGTAAAGCTACTTTCCAAAGAAAGCAGGAGAACATCTCGTGTGAAGAAGGCGTGGAGCGGCTGGAGTTGGCCCCCATCTGGTGGAGGACCAGTTTCCACTTCGGGCCGGGCCGGGCCGGGCCTGCCGCCCCAGGCTCCCCCGGAATGAATCCCATCTGCGGTGCTGCTGCTGGCCGGGCCCCTCCCCCCCCCCCCCCCCATCAGGGCATCCGGGAAACAGGCGCGGGAACAGGTGGGCCAAGGCCAGCTGCAGACTCGGCCCCAGAGGGCCCAGCCACGTCCAAGAGCAAACAAGGCGTAAGAGGAGACACCGAGGAGCATTCCAAGGTGCTGAGACCCACCCAGGTGTCAGGGTCGGTCGTGGCGTTCACTTCTCAGCCTCCCGTGCCAGAACCAGCACCGACGGGCTTAAGTTCTTTCAAGGAGGGGCGAACCGGTTGCCAGCCCAGCCTAGGCCTTTAAGGTTCCCTCTGGGCCTCCAATTCCTCTTAGGTTAAGAAGTTGGAGCACCACTAAATATAAACTAGATAAGCAACGAGGATTTACTGTTTAGCACAGGAAACTATATTCAATATCTTGTAATAACCTATAATGAAAAAGAATCGGTATATATATGTATAACTGAATCACTTCGCTGTCACCTGAAACTAACACAATATTGTAAATCAACTATAGTTCAATTAAAAAAAAGTTGGAGTGGATGACCTTGAAGGTCCCTTTCAGGTCAGCTCTTTCTAAGACTCTCCAGGTCTGGCTGTGATCCGTTTGACTAACAAGCAGCTTTCTACAGAGATGCACTAACACATCCTCACTTTCCCTTGGCTAGCCCCAGAAACGGAGGAGCTGGACACCTGCAAATAAACTCCTGTGAACGCTATTTGTAATGTTTGTACATAGACAAACCGTGTGTTCGGAACAGAGGGAATTTTGTTTGGACAATTTCTAAGCAATGCTTTGAAAATAATCACTCAGCAAAGACTCAACAGAACACTTAAGTCCATCATTTATCTCTAAAAATGTCCAAGCAGGGCCCTGCAAAATAATCACAATTTCAAATACTCAAAAACCTGAGCCTCTTAAAAACCTGACTTGGTCACTCAGAGGCCATCGCTCAGCAGGTAGGCCCAAGAGTTTGCACCTGATTCCATAGGTCCAGGCCAGTCCTGAATCCACTTCACGGAGGACCCTAAGTTAGAAGAAGCCCGCAGTCTGGGGTCCCCACCCCAAGTTAGGCTGGATGAGTTCAGGTAATCAAACCCACCCCTCGCTCCATCACTGATCTGAAACACCGATGGGCCTGAGGGTTACAACTGGGGGATGGTTACTCTCTAGCCTTTAAGAGATGGCCAAGGGTCCTACTTCTGATGCTGCCGCTTTCCTTAAAAAAACCAGACGTGACTCTTGGCTAATCCTGGCTCTGCAAGGAGGATTTTAGAATTCCAGGAAAGAATTTCCTAAGCATAGCTCTGCAATACAGAGTGCTAATGAAATCATACATTCATTCATTTAATCAATACATTCATCAAATATCTGCTGCTTGTCTGGCAATTTTTTAGCCAATGGTATCACACTGATGGACAGGATAATTAGTCCAAGTCTGCCCTCCTGAGGTTGACAGTCTAGCAGGGGAGACATTGCCACGTGTGGGTGGGTTGCCGATAAGCAAACTCCCAAGGAAATGGGGAAGAGCCTGGGCTGTTACCTGGCTGAGGGCAGAGCCATTCCCTTGCTCAGAGATGGGATTCTGAACCACAGTGGGCAAAGAGCTGAATGATGGCCTGGGGTCTCCGGAATCAAGTGCTCATGGAGGGAAGGGCTTGGGAGACTGGGCCGGGTCTACCTAGAATGGTGTTCAGGGTGTCCAGGGTTCAAGGATTCTAGGCTGAGGCGGCTGCCTCCAATGGAACTGGACAGCTGGACCGGAAGACAAAGTCAAGTCACTCGCTGTGGGCTGAATCCCTGGGCTTAATTCTTGAGGGGGTGAGGCCCACAATGAGACAGATGACAATGCGGTGGTGATGGCAGTTTTGTGACTCCAGGGTGACAAGGGCAGGACCCGCTGGTGGTAAGTCAGCAGCAGCAATGGGACCAAGTCCCCATAGATGACCTTCCCCCCAAGACCCCTTGTTTCCAGAGTCTCATTCCCGATGCTTCCTGCAGGTTCTGTGAGCTACCCTATCTTTCCAGGAAATTCCAGTTTCTGGGCTTGAAATCCAGAGCCCTAATTGGTACAGAGATTGGATATCCCATTAAATGCTACACATATTTAAAAAGGCTTAAGGGCCCGTAGCAACTGGCCCCATCGCGGGGGTGAGTAAGGAAAATGTTATATCGTTTGCTGTAGCCTTTATGGGCAACTGTGTCCGGGGCTGGGCTCCATTCAGGCCAAGGTTTCGATTACGCCTCTCCCGTGGGCCTAGGTTTCAGCACGCCCTTTGGTGGATGTAAACGTAGCTGGCCATTCCTCTCTTCACGTGCCGTGTACTCCAGTGAGGAAAAATGATTTACACGCACGAAACGCTGTCAGTCACTGCGTGACCAGGTGGGAGGCTCCAGGAGGTGGGTCTTCTTTACAGACTCAAGAATACGGTCCCTCCCATGGCTTCTTTGCGTGTATGTTTCAGGACCGCTTCTTTGGGCGTATGTTTCAGGACCGCTGCTTTATGTGCGTATTTGTATGCAGAAGGGACCTTGTATGTGTCAACTCTCAGATTCTCATATCTGGAAAGAACTGGAATTCATTTACTCAGAAAATAATTTAGTCCATCTAGCTGTTTTTTCTATGTCTTATGAGTCATCTTAAATGCCTTCTAGAAGAAGGTGGCTATAAATAAATTAAATAAATAAAAAAGTAAATGATTCAGCAGAGCTTTGTTCACTTTCAGAATTCAGAGAACTGTGCTGGGCCTTACGAGGCTGGGGAGTTGGTGCAGGGTGGGAAAGAGGCAAAGATGAGCAGGACGTGATGGGAGATCTGGCACAGACCCCAAACGATGCCCCACGTGGAAAAGAACCACGGGCAACAACGGCCAGTAAGGCAGAACTTCAGAAGGTGAGAGCGCTGCGTGACCTTGGGGCGACCATGGATACCGAAATGAGAGGCACGAGGGACCATTTAAAGACCTCCTGCCTGCCTAAGAGGCCAGCGCCAATGCTGAATGACCCCCACTGACCCCCAGGTCCCCCTCCTGTCAGTCCGTGGAAGTCCCTTCTCCCGTCCCCTACGGCCTCCTCGAGGCCCAGCCGAGGGCAGTGCAAGTGAGTTAACACAGAAAAGCAAGAGACGGGAATTCCGAAGAGATGGAAGATTCTTGCACCCTAGGGGGCCACACAGAGTGCAGGGTCTGGAGGCCTTGGAGGCCACAGTGGCCCTCACTCTGTCCGCACCCCTCCCATGGCCCAAGCAGCCCCAGAGGGAGCGAGCTGTGAGGAAGCATGAGTCTGCAAGTCCCTGCAGCCCTATCAGGGTCAGGCCTTGGATCCGAGCCCCGGAGGGCTGCGGGGTGTCCTCTGTGACACTGATGAGGGGGCGGAGCCAGAGCCAGGGCCATGCTGGCGGTTAGTGGAGAGGAAGGCCCCGGACACGGTTTCTCCCCTGATCAAACCAACTCCAGCCAAGTTTGTCCTTCATCTTTACGAGGCTCCCCACCTAGCAGGAGCCCCGCACGCAGGGCCGCAGGACACGTCTCCGGAACCGAATCCTTACCACGACCAGTGGAACTCCCCCTGAGGTGGAGTTACAGTCGGAGACTGCCTCAAAGTACTTGGTCTTCAAAGCTTAAGATGGTGGCTTGGGGTTATATGGACTCATATTAAGATATTTTGAACATTTTTTTGGTGTGTGTTTTTTTTTCTTCTTTGCAATTAGAGGTGAGGAGGAAAATTTCATTCCCATCACGATGTAGCTGTCCTTTCCCACCATCAGCACGGTCTTCTTGTGACTCCTGCCAACAGAAACTCAGTCTGGTTTGGCTGATTTTGCTGACTGGCCTCCTGCTCACCCACGGCGTCCTTGGGAGCCCGTGGGCACCCAGACGCAGCCCAGGAAAGAAAGGGTTGCGGAAAAGTGGTTTCCAGCTCTGCTCCTAACTCTGCCCAGATTCAGGGCTCCGCAGCAAAGGGACTTTCCCAGAAGTTCCAAAAGGCTGACGAGAGGTTTGATTTTGTTTTTTAGCAATTACGGAGGAAAAGAAAAATCAATCAATCCGAGTGAAAGCAGAAATCCCAACTCCCTGACACACACGCAAACCAGTGCAATGCCATGCACTTTCTTACAGACATGACATACCCAGCACCAGAGCTGTTAAAGGTCCAGAGTGCGTGTAACTGGCCTGGTGGACATTTTTCTTAGCTCTGCACAAGCCCCCCCGTGCCTGTTCCTCATTGAATAAACTTGCTCATGAATTAAGGTCTTGAAACTAAAATATATAGATCCCAAAGGGCAACTTTCAAATTACCTAGTCAGCGTGTTACACCGCTACTGGTTTTCAACAAGCCAAGCCGAGGCTGCTCATGGCCAGCCCTCTGTTACTGGTATGGCTCAGGCCCTAAACGGTGGGGCACACCTGGGATGACTTTAGCCGGTAACTCAAGTCCCCCAGCTGTTGTTAATGACCATCGCTTATGGTCCAGGGACAACATGGGAAGGGGACTCATTGAAAACTCTACAGAGACTCTGTTAATAGTCTATTATTGCAAAGTTCATGGTGTGTGTGTGTTTAAATTTGGAAGGTTCCCTAACTCTGTAGCAATAAAGTTTTCTTCCAAGTCATACCTGAAAAATCACTTCTCGTGGAAGTATCCACTGATACAAAAACAGTTTTATGAAATGTACAATATTTGGTTGGCGATATCCTAACAGATTAGCCATGTGCTGATGAGATTCGGGTGCAGAATAACAGACCTGAGTTCGGGTCTAGAGGTGAGGTCTGGAAGAACATGTCTGGGGCGGCGGTGGGGGGCACCCCAGGTGAGCAAGTCATCTCACTTTACCCGCAGGCCTGGGATGAGACAAAGCAGCTGAGGATGGAGCTGGGCCCTCAGGTCAGCTCAGGGATGGACGGAGGTGGAGGTGCTCCAGATGGGCCACCAGGCTTCTGAGGGCAAGGTGTGCAGTGCCAGCAGCCCACCTTAATGGGTGCCGTGAGCCTGTCTTCCAGATGGAACGAGAAGAGACACAGAGAGAGGGCTTCTCGCTGAAACGTTCTGGTCTGAGTGATGGAAGAGGCAGCTTGCCCTGGACTCTAAAAATCCATGTGCCACGTACACAAGGCACCTACAGCAAAGTGGAGCACACAGAGCACCAAGTCTCCAGATTCACACCTGAGGGAAGTTCACATCTGAACACTGACAATTTCCCAAGTCACCTTTTCCCTTAAGATAATGGGGCATTTGGATGGAAAGGGAGACAGAGAGGAAAACTGCTTGGACTGAAGTGCGGGTAAAGCTGAGACTATTATGGACGATCCACGAAGCCTTCCAAGCTTTTAAATGGACCGGCGGGGTAAGATGACAGCTCAAAATGGGGTGAAACATTTCAAGTTAAAAATCAATGCGAGATTTGTTAAAAGCTGAACTTAAAACCTTAAGGAAGACTGGGTGTAAACATTTTCTAGCTTTAGTGCATCAAGCGCCCCTTTGACAGTATAGCCCCGCTGAGTCAGGCAGGCCTTGTGGCCCAGCCGTGCCCCACGGGGGCTCATGGGGTGACAGGAACGGCTTCCTTCTGCCCCAGGTCAGACCCCACAGCCAATTCCAGAGGCCTGAGTCGGAAAGCTGTTCTTGGAGTGTTCACCCAAAGGAGCCCCACCTGAGCCCAGATCCGTGCTCCCGGGAGGCGCCCAGCTGGGCCCCGGCGTCCCCGGAGGCGGACAGGGCACCTCGTTCACGGCCCCCTCCCGAGGAGGATCCACAGTGCAGCGCCGCCCCTGCCCCACCCCCTGTGGTGACTGCCGCCTGCATCATCCCCGTCCCGGGCCTGGAACTGAGTAGCAGGGGGGAGCGATTCACCCTGAGGCCGCCCCCGAGGCAGGTGGCGTGGAGAGCTGGGCGGGCAGAGACACATCAAAGTCTCCATTTCCACCCTGGGAAGGCAGCACTCAGGCGAAATGAGCGGATTGTTTTTAGCCTTCTTTGAAATGAAACCTGGGAGGAGGACCCCACTCGGGCCTTTTCGCTGGCAAAGGAAAGCCCTGTGGCTGACTTTCTGTTCCCACCCCTACAATTAGGCGGGAGGCCGAGCTGCTTCCCGAAACAGGATCTGCAGTCCAGCCCCCGCTCCGGGCCGGACGCGCTGCCCACCGTGGCCTGGCTGGAGGGACCGGACAGCCCACCAAGGCAGCGAGTGGCGGGGGACACGGGGGTTGAGGGGGGCGAGTGTGGTGAGGCGCTGGCTGGCCCACACAGCTCTGCTCCTGCAGCCCAGTGGCCCGGAGAGAGTGGTCCAGGCTGGGGTCCCTGGGCGCCATCCGGAAGGCTGGTGAGACGGGTGCAAGGCTGAGCTGCAGGCGAGGGCTCTTGGGCCAGCCCGGGCCCCATCACCCATCACCCATCACCAGCGGTCCTGGGCAGCAGCCTGCGATCATTTGTTCCCTCTGGGGATGGGCTCCACACGTAATTTGGAGTGAAAACAAGTGTTTTCCAACGTATGGCCCACCTTTCCCAGGCTTGGCCCATCACCCTGGTGGGTATTTTAGGGGATGATGCTTTTCAATGCCTCCGGGCAGGGGGCCAGCTCCTGCCCCGCCCACTCAGCATGTCAGCTGCCACCTGCACCTTTTTTTTTTTTTTTTCCACCTGCACCTTTAACGACGGATGTCAGGAGAGGCCAAAATGCTGACATCTGCTCCTGAAGTTTGGTTTTAAGCGCTTTCTCAGGAATGCGAGACTCTACCTGGACCATCGTTTGGAAAATGCTTGCCATTTCTAGAGCAGGGCATTTGCTCATTTAGGAAAATATTAGGAAGAGAAAATAAGGCCTGGACTCCTGCACCAGGTCTTAAATGTGCCCCAGCCTTCCGCTCCCAGGAGCGGCCCCTGCGTCCTCCTTCCCTGCATCCCTGTCTGCAGCGCCTCAGGCCCTGGCGGCCCAGTTCTTACAACGGGAAGCACAGCGATGACTTAGCAGCTGGGTGTCTGACAGCTGCCGCTTTTGTCCCCAGAGGAACCTAGTTCCAGGCTCTTAAACTGGTACACTTCAATTTACTTTCTTTATAACAGCCAAACTGCAGAAGAGCAGTAAAACTTTTTTATGGTTTAACTCGAGGCAATTATGATCGCACGCAATAGAATCCATTCGGTTCAGTTACTTAAAGGAAGAGCCTAAAACACAAATGCAAAATTTCTGGCAGATGCAGAGCAGAGAGGGAATTTCTGGGAGGGGACTGAAATACGCATTTGGGGACTCTTTCCTGCATCTGTTCACCCTGTTCCGCAGTGGGACTCACGTGGGCCCTGACCTTGGAGGCCTGGTTTAGTCATCATTTCTAAACTGTTTCTGGGGAGACAGAGGTAAGCGTGCCTTCAGGAGAACAGGTGAGCAGAAAAAATTGGACGTGGTCACAGAGCTACAAGAAAAATGCAAGGGGAGCGTGCAGAGAGGTGGAAGCTGGTCCCACGGGGCCACCCCGTCCCTGGGCTATACCTCCTCCCGGGGACTCTGACCTCCCACGGGAAAGAGCTCGGGACCCACCCCCCGAGAGCTGGAAAACTCACTTTTTCTAAGTCAAGTCATTTTTCACGGGCTGTCAAGGGAGCTGCACCTCACCACGGGCTCCTCGGCCCCCTGCCACCTCTGTCCTTCCACGTGTGACCCCTGAGAGGGTCACAGCAGAGTCCGTTAGACTGTGTCACCTTCCCCAGCGAGGGGCACCCCCTACAGCCCCAACGGAAGCTGCGGACGGGCAAGCAGACCTGGAGCCTGGTCTCTCCTGTTTACTTCTTTCTCGGCCCCCAGCCCCCCGTGGAATGTCGCCCATTTATCATCCGTCAGAGTCCAGCTTGGGCTTTCTAGAGCTGATGCGCCGACCCCAAGGACTAACCTGCCGTGCTTTCACTTGCATTTCAACCGGAATAGAAAGTCGCCTCCAGTGAACACCCTTCACATCCAGCCAGTTTGTGATCCAGACCCACAGCACGACCATCAGAGAACTGGACCCTCCACAGACCACCCTCTGGCATCAATTACTTACATTTGTTCTGCACACAGAATCCAAAGACCCCGAAAGTCTCTCCCCATCACGGCTCAGGCTCAGGCTCGACGTCCCGCCGTGCATTTCCCAAGGCAGGTCCAGATCCATCTCGGTGTTTCTTCACGAACAGCAACTCAAGCCCAGTTTCTCTTGTTCTGAAGACCTGTGAACTAGAGAAAAGAGCGCCATGACCCACCCATTCTACAAACAATGTGACATCAGGATAGGAAAGCTCCATGTAACACGCTCCATGCAAAGCAGGGAGGAGAGAAAGGCTATATCAGCAACTGCTCCATGGCGATTTGGAAATCCACCCAGGCACACGTCTCTGGTTCCCTGATTAGAGCCAAATCCTACTCTTGGGGAGGGGCTCCCAGTGGCTCTCAGTCAGGAGCTGTTGGGAGCAATGCCCTTAAAATTCTTAAAAGCCCCATTGTCTAACTGAGAGAGTCTGTAAGGCCTGCCTTTAAGACTCTTAGAAGCCCTGCAAGGTATATCCTTACATCTTTCTAAGGTCTGGAAAGAAGCGTTAGAGCCACACCTTGGGATGGTCGCCCTGAGGCCATGCTGCACAGACAGTGCCCTGGATTTGATCTTTGTCCTAAAGCCGTTTCTCACTGTGAGTCACTTTTTCTGGGAGACGGTGGCAAGGAGACACAGTCTCGTTATCACACCCAGAAAGCCCTGGTCCCTTTATACTTCCTTAGTCCATCTGTCTCTTCACACAGCTTATCACAGGCGGCTGGAAGAAGCCAGTGGCGTGTTCTGTCTTCTGCCTGGCGTCTCCTCAGCCAGACCCTTGGGTTCATTGCGTATCCTGTCTGTTTTCCACGTTTCCAAGGGTGAGAGTGTTGCTAAACTTTCTGTCCAGCCTCCAAATAATATTTTCCTCACTGTCCTCCAAGCTCTCATCAAGTCTCTTTGAGGTCCTTCTGGCTTTTATTAACGATCTTCCCAAGGTCCTCCCAGCTTTGCCCAGTGCTTCATCCCAAAGCCAAGGCCATGTGTTAGGTTTTTGTGAGGGCAGGAGCCCACTTCCAGGTACCAAGTTTTGTTCCGATAATCTCTGGCTGCATAACAAGTTACCCCCAAACTTGGGGGTTGAAAACAACAATCATTTTTATTGTTTTCCACAATTTTGTGGATCCAAAACTTGGATAGGGCCCACTGGGTGATATGTTTTTTTCCTCCACTGGGTCAGTTGGTGACTTTCAGCTGGTGGGGGGGGGGCTGGTCTATGGGGGCCACACGGCTGGCACGTAGGTGGAGATGGCAGGAAGGCCAGGATCAACAGAGACTGTCAGCCAGAGTCCCTACACGTGGCCTCTCCAGCGTGGCAGTCAGGATGGTCAAGTGCATCACCTGACAGCTCATTATTCCAGAGAGACTATTCCTAGAGACTGTGTAATCGGCCATTTTCTTCAGATGTGGGTTTGGAAACTGGCACCACATGACAACTGCCACCTTCTAGTGGACACAGTAGTTCACTCAAGGGAAGGGGGCACAATCCCCACTTCTCACTGGGAGACTTGTCAAGGAATTTATGGCCATCTTTAGTCTTCCATACTCCTTCTTCATCTCCTCCTTCTTCCTGTTGCTTGGAGCGACGTGCGAAGGCTGGAGTGGCAGCAGCCGTCTTGGACCATGAGAAGTTGTTAGGAGTAAGAGGCATGCGCTGCAGATCAACCAGCTAGAAGCAATCTGGATCCCTGACACCAAGGAAAACCATCCAATCCTCAACTGTCTACCCCTGAATTTTTAAAATATGAGAAAAAAATAACCATTCTTAAGTCATTGTTATTGGGGGCTTTTCTGCCACTTGCAGCCTAACACCTAACAGTTGTTTGGGGTGTAATGTATCCTCGGCAGCCCAGAGTTGCAGATTGAGGAGACTTCTCTGTGCCCCAACAATCCATCCTGCACCCCACGGCCAGAGTTTCCTGAAGCATCACACATGGGGGTTGGCAACAGCTCCCCTACAGTGCCTTCCACTGCAAGAGCCCTGGACCACACTCCGATCTCATCACTTCCTTCAAAACAAATTTTCCATCGCATTACAGTCTTCCGCTCAAGGCCCTCACCCAGCTCTCCAGCAGGACCCGCCCACTCTCCTCCACGTCCGCCGCCGGTGGACACGGCTGCACCTGTGTTGTCCCGTGCCTGTTCCCCAGAACCCCACACACCTCCTTCCAAATCCTACTGTGTTTTTAGGACAGAGCTCAAATCTTTTCTGGGTGAAGAATTTCCAAGATCTCAACGACAGGGCTTGCTCCCTCTCCTGCCTTTTACGGGAGGGTTTACATTGTCCAAACCCCTCATTTGACACCACACGCCACTGTCAATAGGGGCTTGGTTGCTTTTATCCCCCATGCGCTCGCATCTCAATTTTCCAAGGTGAGCTGGTCATGGCTATTCTCACGAGGCCATGCATCCGACAAAAGCAGAGCCAGCCGCCAGCCAGCCTGGAAAGAGGAGGCAGAAGATGCAGCCCCCCCAGCTGCCCCCTTCTGGCCACTGCCCACCCCCCGGCACACACGCCCCCATTCCAAGCTCTTTCCCTCACTCACCAGACGCTCACTGGTGCAGACCCACCTCAGCGAACTCCCTGTGCCACTGTCACCCCTGAGGACAGGGGCCCGGGGCCCCTGGGCAGCCTCAGCTCCGCTCTGTCCCTGGACCAGCGCTGGGGCTTAGGGCACACGTCCTGGTTGCTCGGATCTTTGTTCCTTATCTTTGCCTGACAACTGGGAACAAAGATCAGGACGGACATAAACATAAAAATGAGAATTTCTCGGGCTTTGCCTGTGATCACCTGGGAGAAAAACCCAAGGTGCCCCCCACCCAATGCCCTGCAAGACCACCCCCTTGCAGCCCTGGTCTGCAGAGAACCAGGGTGGACTCTGCTGGGACATCAGGGGGCCCAGGAATCAGGAAGGCGGCCGAAAACGACAGAGTCAGACTGGAAACTTTGGCTAAAACCTGGTGTTGCTTTTCCTGAGTGCTGGAGGCCTGACAATGGGCTGAACGGACAGCCAGCGAGAGCCCGTTTAATGGCTTATTTGGCGAGGGCTACTCCTGAAATTAATTATCAATCATTTCTCATCATTCTTAAATGGCATTTGTTAATCCACAAGGCTTGGGGGAACACGTGTGTTGGGGGGTGTTCCCCAGGCTGCTCTGAGGAATCTGAGAGGCGTCCAGACACCTGGGCAAGGCTGGGCGCTGCATCTCCTGGCCCAGCCCCGGGTCACGGTCACAGCGATAATCCAGCTGCAGTTAACCCACCTGAAAAGCCACACCCGGAACGCGTGCCTGGCCTGGGGCAGGGGTGCACCTGGCGTGTCCTTTTGCACAACCAGCAGGAGGGGCTCGGGCAGGAGGAACAGGTGCTGACGTGGAGAGCACCGTCCCCGCCGTCCCCGCCGCGGCACACCTGGCCAGGGAGGGCGCAGGGCACGGGCCTGCAGGTGCTAAAGTCAGCGCTAGAGAAGCAGCCAGGCGTGCGCACACATGGGGACCTGGCCAAACCCTGGAGTGACAAGGGGCCCAGGCCAGCACCTCTGTCCCCGTCCTCGCCCATCAGCGTCCACCACCCTGCCAGGCTCACGGGAGCGGCCCTGTCTGCCCAGGATGCTCGTCGGAAAGCCCACCGCACCTCCCCCGCCCCAGGCGTTTCCCGATGGACCAGAAACAGCTGGCCTCCTGCACCTGCCCAGGGCGGGCGTGGCAGCCTGTCCCCCGGTGCCTGTGGCCCTGGCACCCAGCACGGTGCCTGGCAGGTGGGAGGTGCTCCACAAAGGCTGGTCTCGTGACAGGTGTTCCCAGACCTGCCTTCCGTGGGTCTTAGCATCAACCAGCAGGGTACTGGGGCCCCAGCCACCCTCGCTCTGCGGCCGCCATCAGCGAGAAGACAGACGGACGGACAGGGCTGTCCCCACGCAGGTGGCCATTCCTTGTCACCTCCTAGCAGCCGCTCTGCGGGCCCTGCTGCTCTTGCGCATTAAAGCTGCTCACAAGGCCACAGGGACCGTGGCCGGGATTGCAAGGGTTGACCCCGGCCCAGGCACTGACTCCCCCAGTCACTTGGGAAAACAGTTTTCCCCTGAAATAGGGAGAGTGAAACTTAATGGAGAACTTTGCAGAATCTCACTAGTCCGTAAAGTCCTGAAATTCTTTCTTTTCCTGGAAGCTTCGTGTCAGCATGTCAGTAAATGTTCAGCTGCAGAGCCCTAAGAGGGGCGGTCCCACTGGATGACCCTTAGAAGAGTTATGTGCAAATGAGTATTGAACAGACATCAAAATGAACGAGGTGCTGCTGTCTGCGGGACCTTGCGGGAGGCAGGATTTATGAGGCCCTGGTGACCTCGGGGGTGCAGAGCTGGGGGCTCCTCACCCCTACGACCAGTGAGCGATCGGTCCTGACCTCCTCAGGGTCCACCTGGATGTCTCTGGAAGAAGGCTCGATGCCAGTGAGATGGTGACTCTGAAAGGGGGCTTCCACCAGAGCGGGGCAGGTGGGGTCAGGACATCGGCCGGGGCCCAGAGGCGGCCCTCCGCGTGCTGCCAGAAGCCGCGGGAGACAAGTCCGCGCGGACCGGGTCGGGGACAAACACTGCCACCTGGTCTGGACCAGAAGAGGGGCCCTGAGAAGGCCGTCCCTGACGCAGATTGCCCCTGGGGCAAGCAGCCTCGGGGGGTGCCCACGTAGACCCCGACGTCCAGAGCAGCGCACAGCGCTCTGACTTGTATAGCAGTTCTGCTCACCCGGAAGAGACAGGGACAGAGCAAGCCGGACTTTCGGGAATCGTAGCCCTTTCAGAGCCAAGTCAAAGCCCTAGACTCCTACTCCCTCGGACAAGCGTCCCTGGAGTCTGTCCGTCTGTAATGTGCTCACGTCCTCCGCCTGTGTCCTTCCCACGTTACAGGGTCAGGAGCCTTTCAACTCAGGGTCTTACAATCTAGGTATGGCTTTGTGCTGACTTTTTTTTTTTAATGTCAGATTTTATTGAAGAATTTCTCTTTAATTGAGGATGTACTAACCCTCTCCCCTGCAAACACACACAATGATTTACATTTAAAAGATGAGGTGGGGGCTTCCCTGGTGGCGCAGCGGTTAAGAATCCACCTTCCAATGCAGGGGACACGGGTTCGATCCCTGGTCAGGGGACCAGATCCCACACGCGTGCTGCAACTAAGAGTTCACGTGCCACAACTAAGGAGCCCGACTGCCACCACTAAGACCTGGCACAACCAAAATAAATAAATAAATAAAATTTTAAAAAAAGAAAAAGAAAAAGATGAGGTAGAACAACAGAGTGAATGGAAGTGAGACCCAAACATCAGACTGGCCTGTGGTCTGGCTCTGGCCGTGTGACCTTGGACGGTCATGTCGCTGCTTTGCCCCCGGTTCCCACACCTGCAAAATGAGGGCTCGGCTGGGCCATCTCTTCGGGGCCCTCCGGGCTCAAGTCCAGTGGCGCGGCTGCAGCACCTCCTGCTGACGGGCTGGCGAACTGCTCCATCCTCCTCCTTCCAGGAACCTCGGTGAGTTTGGAGGGTCCACGTGGCAGCCTGTCATCCCTAAAGGCCACCTGTTCTGGCAGAAAGGAACGCAGGGAGACATGCGCTGGGGACCCTGGAGGGATGTTATCTCGTTGGGAGAAATTTCTTTTAAGCTGGCTGCGGCCTACCACAACTAGAGCTCAGCACAGCCTGAGCGGCTTCACAGAGCGGTGCGTACTGAGTGAGCCCTGGCGGCCATCTGCTACACAAACGCCAGAGGCGGGACCCAGGGCTGGAGGACCACAAACTGGGGTGTTCGGGTTTAGCACAAACTCCAGGCATCCATCCGCAGGAGCAGACTCTAGGGATGCAGACCCTAGTTTGGCACAGAGAGTCGAGCCTGGGCCCTGCCAGAACGCAGCACCTGAATCACGGCGTGCTCTGAGAGCGGGCCTTCCTTGTGGGCGGGAGGGGCCTGCCGCGGGTGCTGAGTCTGAGACCATTTCCCCGCGAAGGGTCCGCAAGGCTCTTGCTGTCGCAGCTTCTAGCTCCGTGCTCACGGTTCATGTCTCTGAGACAGCGCTGATCGATCGCCGGCGATGTTCTCACCGCCGTGCACGACATCTGTGCCACAGCTGCACCGACCAATGGAGATTTTTGCCATCATTGGGCGATGACGTGCCGTACTGACGGGGCGGCGCTCTGCTAGTCGGGAGGGAGGGCCTGGCACCATCGGAAATTCCAGGGGTTTTAAGGTTGGCGCGGGGCACGGTTCTAGGGGCCGTGCTGCTTGTCTGGGGTGTGTGAGTATCAACTGGAAACAACTGGGCATGAACGTCAGCAAGGAGAGCTTTGTACAGACAGACCCTCCCACTGCCCCCACAAAATAACCTAAAAGTTATGCTAGCAAAGTGCTCAAAGTCGCAGAGCACATTTCTGGAATGTTCTAGAACTAAGTCCGCTGGTAATGACTAAATTGCCGACAGTTGAGCCAGGCTCCTGGGCTAGAAAATGAAAGTAGGCTCTTTGTGCTAAAGGATTTTCAAGGCTACACAGAGAGAAGGGATGTTGGTTCTGACCCATCCTTCCCTAGCATGTTAGCATGTCACAGTGGCTGTTATACTAAAAACGCTAAAACGTTTAGATAAGGAATAAACTCCTGCCATGTACTTGGTGCCTCTAGCTTTCCAGAACACTCTCCCTACTAGATTTTCCTATTAGACTTGCCCAAGGCATCCAGGAGAGCGGAGGCGAGGCTCACACACAGCACCTCTGGGCCGGGGCGAGCTTTCTAGAGCTGCACCGGTGTCTGAGGCTCTTGAGACCCCATCTTCCTTCCTCCCTTTCTCCCTTCCCAGGTGTCAGACCTGCATCCTGGTCTGAAGGCTCTCCTTGCCTCCTCCTGAGCCGGCCCTCCCCCCACCCGCCGCCTTGAGCCTTCTAACTCCGTCTCGCCTCGGCCTCCCGGAGAGCCCGGCCCAAGAGCAGGGTCAGAGGCGTGAGCAGTCCGTCCTGCATCCTGCCTGGAGCAAAGGGGAAGGGGCAGATCGGTCGGGGGCCTCTCAGGAGCAAATCGGCAGCCGGGTGAGTCTTGGCTGTGCTCTGAGGAGCCTATTAGACAGTTGGATGAGGTCCTAATCACCCCTGGACCTGGGGCACGTGCTGCCTTTCCCACGCAGCCGTCTTGCGTGTTGCCGTCAGGATGAACAGTGGCTGCCGTTTGGTGGGCACGTAGCACATGCGGGGCGTGGTGCTAAGCACGCTTGTAACTGTCACCATCCCCCATCTTCAGAACAATCCCACTTAGAGAATGAGGAGACGGACTCTGGGTCCCTGTGCGGCGTCACACGGCTAAGCCGCAGCGCAGTGGGCAGGCGAGCGAGCCCACATCAGAGCCCCCCTCTTCCTGGTGATTTCACACACCGCTGGCTCTCCCACTCTAAACCCTCCCGTGGGCACTCACGCCTGAACCATCTCTCAAGTCTGCAGCATCCACCCCGGGGCTCTGCATACAGAAGTGCCCAGGCAGTGCCGACACGTCCAGGAGCTTCTTGGGCCTGTCGGGGCCCTGGTAAGGGTCCCCTTTCCAGTGACAGCCCTGGCATCCCCGGACACAGACTGGAGCTGGAGGCGGAAGCAGGGCCTGGTCACCAGGACCTAGGATGGCAGCGACCTGCCGGTCCCGTCCCCTCCCAGGAGTGACCCGCCCGCCACTACTCCACCGCTTCCCTGGCACCGGGAAGCCACAGTCTCCTCCTGCTGCAAAAATAGCTTTTTCTTCTCTCTTGAGCACCATGGGGCATCCACTCTGAGCGCCAAGCGAGGCCCTGCGGCCCCCAAAGCCACTGGAAAGCCCAAAGGCAGGAGCCGCATGGAGCGCTTAGGCGCCATCCTCTCCCGGGAAGAAAGCTGGCTTGTTCCAGGCGCACAAAGGCCGGGCGCTGGGCGGCAACGGGCTGTGAATGCTAATGGGCCGGGTGCTTGCCCCCCAGCGGGCGGGCTGCCCTCCCCGCCCCCAAGGGCCAGCGCAAGAGTCGCCTGTGCCCTTCACGTGGGGACCCAGGCGAGCATCTGTTGCAGGCAGCGCAGCGTCTAAACATCCGTGCAGACTTGAACCAACAGGTCCTGCTGAAATGTGCTAACCATCTGCTTTTCCTTAGCCGTTTGTGAGCAAATTGTGTTTACTATGTTAATTTATTTGACTGTCAACAACACCGAATGACACAGTTGCGGATAAACAACATCATTATATATCTCATTCTGGCACCTTACCAGAAGGTTTTTTTTTTTAATGCCACAGGAATAAATACATATTGAAATGTTAATTGAGCCCAGGAACCAACTCACCAGAGTGGGGGAGGCCTTCTCTGGGGGAGGCAGCCTGGGGCGCGGGGGCCGGCAGGACTCACTCTTGGCCAGAAATGCGGGGACCCTCAGAAGCTGCAGGGCAGAGAAAGAGGCTTTCACGCATCTGATTTTTCTTGCCCAAACTTCCCTCCAAAAACTCTCCCATCTTCCAGATGGTCAAGCAAGGGGACCAGGAAGAGCCCTGAGCGGAGAAGGTTTGCCACGTGAGAGTCCTCGTGACTCGCTGGCAGCTGCCCTGAAACCAAAGCAGCCAGGCCAGAGTTGGATCTTTTCGTAATTAAGATCATCTCCCCCGTGCAGAGACCAGTAAACTCCTCACTTCCAGAGAAAGGGGAGGAAAAAGAGGAGTGCTGGGTGGGAGATGCAGCAAGAAGATGCCTCTCACAACGGACCCAATCAGGGCATCGGCCCGGGACAAACTGGTCTCCCCAGCGGAGCTCACCCCGGGGCTGAAGAATCTGGACGCGGGGTCACGCTGACTCCCGCAGTCCCCCAGTCAGGTAACAGGCAGCAGGAGGCAAATCAGTTTCCCGGGAGGAAAACAGTTTAGGGCCTCAGACAGAGACCAGAGACGCCTGCTGCTGCGGAGAGGAGCAGGGATTCTTTCACCGGGCTCACAGGCCTGCAGCAGACTTTGCCTGCACACCCCGATCTGGGGCCGGCCGGTGACAGCCGGCGGGCGGCTCTCCTGCGTAACAGAGCGGCGCTTTGCCTGCTGACCCGTGGAAGCCGAGAGAAATTCCCAGGTGGGGTTTTCACGGCATAAATGACCCGCCTGATCAAGGGATCTGGTAGCCAGGTGGCTTCCGGGTGTCCTTGCAAATATTTGGTTTCAGAGAATGGGTCACGTCACGCAGCTTGATACCTGGAGGCTGAAAGGGCTGCAGCACTAAGCCCTGTCCCCTTCTTGTCCCCGCAGACAGCCCATAAACACGTGGGGCTCATGTTCACACAGAGGGCTGTTGGTTTACGGGCTGGGGGAGGGGCGCGGAGGACGGTCACGGGCGGGCTGCCTGGGAGTCTCAGTTAAACGGGTCTCAGCTGCCAGGGCTGCAGCAATCACGGAGGGACACCTGGGTCCTGTGAGGCCCCTGCTCACCCATGAAGTGCGCGCAGGCCCTGTCCCTACGCAGCCTTCCAGAGCCGTCCCCCCCGCCCCGCCCAGTCCCACCGCAGGGATGGCCCCGGCCCTTGAAGGGCGGCCGCAGTACTGGCTCTGGCCCTCCCGGACCTCAGGGTGGACCTCCTGCCTCTTTGCTTTCTCGCCTCATATGAGTGAGGCGAGAAGCCCACTCACCCTTGGAAAAAGGTGACACATTGGTTCACTCTAAAATACGTGCCGAAACTGCATCTCTTCAAGGGCATTTTCCATTTAATTGAAGGCTCAGCCTCACATGAAAGGAGTGGGTCTGTTATCGTGGGCGCCTGAGTAGAGACAGGAGCACCTCCTGTTCCCTGCGCTTTAAGCTCCTTCAGGGACGAGACGGGAGGAGGCAGGGGCCATTTCAGCCCCAGGTGGGAGCTCCCCTGGAGTCCTGAACCCATTCTGGGCGCCCTTGATCTCTTCAGGCTGTTTGCGCAGCATCCTGGAAAGGGATACGAGGAATCGCTGGGAGGGGTGCTGGGCACCAGGTGGCGCTATTGCCCAGGGCCGTCTAGTTGCCCTCAGGGCGGGCGTGGAGAGGGTAACCAGGGAGTGCGGTCTTGGGGGGCGGGGCTTCTAGTCTGCAGTTCCTAACTCCGTAGTAACTGCAGGGCGGGGCTTAAAGAATGAATCGCGAATTCTTCCACACCATCCTCATCCCCGTTTTGAAAGCCCTGCGATTCTCTGATTCCTGGCGTGATGTGTTGGGACCGGGTCGAGGACAGACTTCTATTGTGGTCCTTATGGGGTCCGGGGGGGTGGGCAGGAAACTGCTCCTTTCGGGTTCAAGCAGAGGGATCCCAGAATGGGTAACTGGGCAGTACGTGCCATCTTTCTAGGAGGGTAAACCCAGCTCCTGGACCCAGCCGGGCCCGAGGCTCCCTGGGCAGATCGCGGCGGGTCGAGCGGCGCATCCCGGGGGCGGAGCTGCGGGAGCAGCTGCGCCCGCGCCCCCATCCCTGGCCTGGAAAAAGCAAAAGCATCTCTTGGTGCTAGGCTTTCTTCACGTAAAGTGACTACCACGTGTCAGAAAGAAACTGCTGCTTTCTGTACAACCGCAGACCACTTCGGAGAACAGGGACTTGGGATCAAAAAGGAAAACGATTTCAAAACAAACTGTTGCTAGCTGGCTTTTTTTTTTTCTTCTTCCCTTTCCCTCTCAATTATTTTTAAGGGGGGGAGGATTAAAAAACAAACAAACAAAAAAAGTAAGTCGGCATCTTCTCACAACTGCAGCTGATTTCCTGTGTAAACGAAAGCCACGTGATATTCCATAAAGGCTTCCAGCTTTAAATGACAGGAAATGAAAACCATCACGGGAAAGGAAAGCTTCGGAGTAAACTCCCAGCGCTGATATCAGTACGGCGACAGATCAGGGGGATGGCTGCTCATGGGGGCCGGGGACAGCGCCCCCTGCCTCCCCGCAAGCGCTTCTTCTGCGGGAGAAAGGGGGCGGCGGCGATCACACCCCGGCGCTGCGCCCGGCAGCTGGGCTTGCAGTGAGGGAGCGAGCTGGGAAGAGTAGTCTTTTCTTTCTGCACGCCTCGCCGGGGTCAGGTCGCGACCCCGCCACGGCGTTCAGTCGGCGGTACCATCCATATGCATGAAGGCTAATTAACTCTGAAAGGCCCGGCGGGTTGGGCCCTCCCCGCCGCGCAGGGGTGGGGTGGGCGCGGGGCCCCAGCGTCTCCCCCGAGGCCCGGCCCCCGCAGCCCCTCCCGCGCCGGCCGAGTGCGCACGTGTGCGCAGGGAGCGCGCGCCTCCGCGGCGCAGGGACCGGCGGGGCCAGGGAGTTCGGCGCGTCGTTCGTCGCCAGCCTAGCAACACGTGCTGCCTTATCCAGAGAGCTCCCGCCTGGCCCTGCGCCCCGGGCCCAAAGTGCACAAGGGATGCTCATGCGAAAGGGCGTTTCGGGTTCAGGGGGCCGGGGTTCTAGTACCAACCCCGGCTGCCTGGGGGAGCGAGCGTGGCTAAGTCACACACACACACACACACCCGGGTTCCCTGCGTTTGCTCTGCTCTGACATGAGGCTGCTCGGCTGGAAAATCAGTCGGGCACGTCTCACTGACGCTAAATCCCCAGAGGTCACTCCAGCTGCCATATTTTCCCTAGCTCCCAGTACTTTTAGGTTTCCCAGTTCAGGGCAAGCCGGCAGGTGCCTTGGCTTCCATGAGGAGGCAATCTGTGGGGTGACCTTTTCTACTTCTTCCTTTATCAGTTAAGACTCTTCAAGTTTAGATTTTACAGACTACCGTGAACTAGCTTATGCAAACTAGAGAAAGTTTATTTTACGGGTAGAGGGTTTGCTAGTGGACCCACAACCTAGGATGCACCAGGCTCCGAAAGTTCCTAGTTTCTCCTTCACTCACCTTTTTTCTCTATTTCTGCTGCTTTTTGTTCGACTGGCTTCCTCTAGGCCTCTTTCTCAGTCTACCTGGCACATAAGACGGTCCATTCAACAGGTGGGCTCAGGGCAGCCCAGGTGAGGCTGCATTTCCTGCTTTCAGGCACAAAGTCTCCGATTGGCCCCGCTTAGATCACGTGCCCAGCCCTGGTCCAATCCGCTGTGACGGCTCAGTCACGTGCTACAAACATGGCTGCTATGGGCCCACCCACGGGGAGTAGGGGAGACTTAAGGAGTGGGAGGGGCCAGACGTGCCAAAGGGCATCTACTGCGCTAACTCGAAGCCTGATTTTAACCAGGCGTAGTGTAATTTCCTCATGGAAGGCTCTCTCGGCTCCTGACCCAGCGCTCGCTTCGCCTTCCAATAAAGAGGAGGGCAGGATTCCTTACGCCGAGTTCAGGGGCGCCGGGAAGAACATGCCTGACTTCCCTCCGCGTCAGGCAGGGAGTTAGGTGTGAAGTCACAGGCGCGGGGCAAGACCACAGCGGAGGAGAAGCCGACTTTCTCAGGGAGACTTCTGTGGCCTGGGCCCGAGGAAGGGTGGGGATTGCCGGGGGAGGAGAGTGGCGCCCAGTGCCTCCCGGCCGGAGGGAAGCTTGCCCGCGGGGGTGACTGTCTCTCGCATCAGACTTCTTGAGGGCAGACCAGGTAGGCAGGTGAAACACTCAGCGCTCTTGGTCATAAAAAATAAGTCTACCTTGACTAGTTCAGCAGCAAATGGATTTCTTAAGTGTATTAGTCAGGAGGGGCTAACCCTAACACAACACTCAAATCAAAGCGGCTTAACACAGTAAGAGGCTTATTTTGAGGCACAGTCCAGTGAGGGGGGATTCAAGGGCCCGGGCTCCTTTACTTCTCCTGGCTCCACCATCTTCTAGGGACCTCGTGTCTTCCACTGGGTCTCTCCCCCATCCTGGGAGCTAAGAGCATGGAGGACTGCACGGGGGTGGGGTGAGCGGGGGTTAGGGACCAGGCATGGAAGTCCTTCATTTCTGCCCACATTCCATTAGTTAGAGCACAGTCATGTGACCACACGCAGAAGCCAGGAAGCCAGGAAGCCTGGAGAAGGCAGTCCAGCAGCCCAGCTCCGTGTGTGCCCAAGGACTAAGAGAAAATGACTCAGGCGAGCATCTAGCCATCCTCTCAGGTGATGTTAGAGCATGCAGCGTCACGGACGGGTGCGGGTAAGAGCTGAGGCTGGACTTCCAGGAGCGTTCCCAAATCCCGGCCTCAGGCTCCAAGAATAGACCGCGGTGGCCTCTGCACTCAGAGCCGCTAATGCCAGAGACCTGCCTGGGTGCACATGCCACCTCTGCTAGCACTAATGAAACTTCCGGTCCCAGGGCTTGACCTTGCAGTGTCTGGGAAACAGCTGCCACCACTGAAAGCCGGATGTCTCTGCCATCACCCAAAACACTTCTAAGAAAGTATAGAGGCCCCAGGAGGAGCTCCCTCCTCTTCTCCCCACCCTCACCTTGTTTCCCTCCAGGTTATTCACTTCCAAGTTCAGGTCTTGAATGGGACCAATTGAGGGGTCAAGACTTTATCCTTCCTGCGGGGAAGCCTGGGAATTCGAGTTCTGACCTTTATTCTGAGAAGGCAGGACTCATTGTGAGCTTTTCCTGTAAGAGGGAGATAGAGAGTAATAAACGTGACAGATTTCCACCATCCGGGGCGAGTGGGGAGGGGGAACTTCTGGCCATTGCAGCTCTGGCTGGACCTAGATAACATGGTTGGGAGGAATTAGACATTATTTTCAAGCAGTTCCAAAATCAGAAAGGCCAAGTGGCAGAAACATAGGTTCTTGGAGTTTGCTAGTGGACCCACAACCTAGGATGCACCAGGCTCAGAAAGTTCCTAGTTTCTCCTTCACTCACCTTTTTTCTCTATTTCTGCTGCTTTTTGTTCGACTGGCTTCCTCTAGGCCTCTTTCTCAGTCTACCTGGCACATAAGACGGTCCATTCAACAGGTGGGCTCAGGGCAGCCCAGGTGAGGCTGCATTTCCTGCTTTCAGGCACAAAGTCTCCGATTGGCCCCGCTTAGATCACGTGCCCAGCCCTGGTCCTGGGAAAAATGTTAGTGGTTACCTGTCTTCAGCTTAATGCTGAATCCCTCTCCCAAAACTGCCCTGTGATCACCAGCCCCAGTGAAATATTCACAGTGACAGGTGACTCAGTACTGCCCTACAGGACAGCCCTTTGGGTTACTTTTTGTTCCTAGAAGGTTCTTTTTTTTTTAATATAAATTTATTTATTTACTTTTGTCTGCGTTGGGCCTTTGTTGCTGCACGTGGGCTTTCTCTAGTTGTGGCAAGCAGGGGCTGCTCTTCGTTGCGGTGCACGGGCTTCTCATTGCGGTGGCTTCTCTTGTTGTGGAGCACAGGCTCTAGGTGTGCGGGCTTCAGTAGTTGCGGCACATGGGCTCGGTAGTTGTGCCTCGCGGGCTCTAGAGCACAGGCTCAGTTATTGTGGCGCACAGATTTAGTCGCTCCATGGCATGTGGGATCTTCCTGGACCAGGACTCGAACCTGTGTCCCCTGCATTGGCAGGCGGATTCTTAACCACTGCACTACCAGGGAAGTCCTAGAAGGTTCTTTTTTAAGGGAAGCAGAAATCTTACTTTCTATTACTTCCACCCCGGGCTCCAGTTCTGCTCTGGGACGCCACATGGGACAAATCTATCCTGCATACATATGACACTTTTTATGCTCCAACTTCCTGTCCTTTTAAAAAACAAAAACAAAAACACAAACTCTTCTCCAGGCTGAACAGCCCTCCTTCTCTCCATTCCATTCCTCATTTGGTGATCTTCTCGAGAGAGACTTGTGGGCAGAAGGTCAGAAGGACATATCCCCAAAGGCAGTGCTGTACACTTCACTACTTCTTACAACTGTCTCAGAGAGATGCACACATATTCCAATTTGACTGATGGAAAAACCAAGGTCCTGAGCAATCTGGCAATAGAAGAAATCCAGGGTCCAGATCAAGACTTGAAACCACAGTCCCAAGTTCCACCAATGTCCCTCCCACGAGGTTCCATCCTCCCTGGGTCCATCCAAGGGCCACCTCTCTATGTGCTGGGTCCCTGGGACTGTGCAGATTCCCAAGCCCGGGGAGGTCTGGCCTAGAGATGCTCTGATGGCCCGACTGTGGGGCTGTCACCTTGGTACCTTGCAACAGTTACTGCAAACAAAGACGTAGACATAGAAACAAGTCCTCCTGTAAGAGGCTCTGACCACATTCCCATGAATGTGTAGTATGATGACTTAGGAAGAAAAAAAAAAAACTCATTTACCCTGACGTTTTCTGTTAAGAAGAAGAAAAACATTTGTTATCTTTCTGAAACCACTGCCTGTCCCCTCTGATGCGCTCGGCCTAATGGGTCCCCACGAGAAAGGAAGGAGCCTGTTATTAGCAGAATCACCAGTGATTGTACAGAGCTGCTCTGGAAACGATGCTTTAATAGACAGACATCGTGGGCAAGTTCAAATGTGGACGTTTCACAGGCTGCCTCAACCATCTAGATCCTGGACTCCAATTATGGTGAATGCCCCAAATTCTGGATCCATTGCTGTATCCATCTATTTTCCCACTGTTTTCATGATTATAAAGGAAACGGACGTTTATTGCAAAATATCTGGAAAAGACATGCATATATATATTAAAAAATTAAAATGTCCAGGAATAACCATGGGTAACAATTTAGTGCCTTTCGTCTGGGTTTTTACACATATATCTGTATATAATGAGGGTAACGTCATGCTACAGATCCAGTTTTGTAGGCTTTTTCCTCATCTAATATTGTATGGTGAGCATTTTGCCGTATGGATTTGTTGAGAATATGGCTTGAAGGCTGAACCACAGACCTTCTTTCACTGGCTTGTTCCTCAGTCAGGAAACCTGGAGTGTGCCAGGCGCTGTCCCAGGCTTTGGGGACACAATTTTCAGCGAGACAGCCAGCCCGGCCCTTGGGGGGACTCACCACCTGGTGAGGGAGAAGGAAGTGGGGATCCAGTCGTCGCCAAGGTGGTGAGCGTGGTGGGAAAGGACGGAGCGTCACCCCGCGCGTAGCGGGCGTCCTCGGTGGGCAGGGTGTGGCTCTGAGGAAGTCCTGCTCCGGCCCAGCCATGAACGGGTGAATGTGGGACGTGGTCAGATCCCTAAGGGAAGAGGTGGAAACGACAGAACTTGGCCGAGGACTGGATGTGAGGAAGGAACAAAGGGTGATGTCAAGGTCCCTAGCTTGGGCGCCAGGCGGGTGGCCCATGACCCACCTCCTGGTGCAGGAGCTTCAGGCAGTCTGTGCTTTTCCTTCTCTGGCTGCTAGCAGTGCTGCAGGGAACATCCTTAAACACAAGTCTGTGGGCACCTCTCTGCTGAGTCCTCAGGGGAAAGAGGCACTGGGTCACGTGGTGGAACGGTTTTTCAGGATTTGATGTGTCCTATTGTCACCTTCTAGAGAGACGTCCCCACCAGTAGGGATGAGGGCCTCCGGCTGGGCCCCTCGTCCACATCAGCCGTAATGGTTACTGTGGTGACAACAGAGGGACATGTGTGGTCCTCCCCACGTGGCAGGCTCTGTCCTCAGCACCTCACATACTTTTACTTATTAAAGCCTCACACCCCAGCTCTGAAGTCGGTGCTGTCAGGCCCTCATCCCAGAGGGGCTGAAGGAGGGACAGAGGTTCCCTCACCTGCCCGCTGTCACCGAGCACGTGAGCAGGGAGGGGACACCTCGTGCCGGGCGGCCTGACGCCAGAGCCTGTGCTCTCAACACCAGAGCAGCACTTTGTTTAATGTGGCCAATTGCATATTTCTTAAAAAACTATTTCTTTGAACACTACTCAATCTGAGTACCCCGCCAGTTACATTTCTCTAGTTGCCGCCCGAGGCCTGGCCCTGGTGGCCGGGGTGGGGGGCCTTCTCTGGGTGTCCCTCGAGCTCGGGCGCCCCGGAGCCCCTGTCCTAATTCCCGGCCCCGGCCCCTGCGCACTGAGCGGCCTCCCCGGGCCTCGCGGGGCCCTCCTTCTTCTGGCATCCTTCTTCCTGTTCTTCTACATACAGACTCTGTGAGCCTTTGCGGGTCAGAGGCTTCCCTGTACTGAAGAGTTTGCATCTTGCTTGAACACAAGCAAACGCGGCAGCCGGTAGGAAACAGTAAGTACGGTCGTTCCCCCTTATCCACGGTTTCACCTTCCGAGGCTTTAGTTACCCGCGGTCAACCGTGGTCCGAAAATATTAAATGATTAACAATGTTGTGTTAGTTTCAGGTGTACGACTAACACAACATTGTTAATCAACTATGCTCCAATATAAAATAAAAATTTAAAAAAATTTTAAAAAAGAAAATATTAAATGGATAATTCCAGAAATAAACGAGTCATATGTTTTAAGTCGCATGCCATTCTGAGGAGTGTGATGAAATCTCGCTGAGGTTGCTAAGATCTGTGTTCAGAACAAACCTCCTATTCATGAAATTGTGAAGAAGGAAGAGAGAATTCGTGCTGGTTCTGCTGTTGCACCTCAAAGTGCAAAAGTTACAGTCACAGTGGGTGATAAATGCTTAGTTAAGATGGAGAAGGCATGACATTTTTACAATAAGATGTTGTATTATTATAATTGTTCTATTTTATTTTTAGCTATATTTGTTCATCTCTGTGCGTATTTATACATTAAACTTCATCGTAGTGGGTAAGTATAGGAAAAAGCATAGTGTCTATGGAGTTGAGTACTATCCATGGTTTCAGGCCTCCACTGGGGGTCATGGACCATATCCCCAGTGGATAAAGGGGGACCAGTGTAAAACCCACACAGGACCAAGAACCCACATTCTCAGGAGGCATCCTTGTTCCACCTGGGGTCCCGGGAAAGCCTGGGAGGGGACCCTATGCTGCAGTGTGGTGTCCTGGAAAGTTCCTTCCTAAGTGGTGACTTCCAAGGGGGTGCGGTGGCCGGCCCCAGGGAGGGGCAGTCTCTGATGTCCCGGGGGACACAGCGGGCGCTGTCCCGCCCCTGGAGGGTCTCTCTGGGAGGGACTCTGTCATGTTCACCTCAGCTGGGGTGGGGGGAGGGAAGCCCGGGCCAGAACAGGAAGTACAGTTGTAAATGGAGTGAATCTTTTTATTTTACCAGAACCAGATGTATAAAAGTACCAGGAAAAAAGGAAGCCAAAGGTTAACAAAACAGACTACTGCCATCAAGAACAATGAAGTTATACAGCCATGAATGTCAAGGGCGCGGTTTACGAGGTGCAATTCTGGGCTGGACGCCCCGGGCCCGACAGGAGGGCTGGGCGCCCAGCACTTCCTGGGGAAACCCCTGGGTGCCTGGGTCTCCCACCCTGGCCATCTGCAGTTTGGAAGTGGATCTGTGCCTTGGATTCTCTGCTGTCAGCCTTGTCTCATCTGTAACCTCAGTCCCACCGTTGTCTAAGTGCCCAAGTAGTGACCTTCACTAGCCCTTAGCTGCCACATCTGCTGGATGGCAGTCCTGCGGCTCAGACTGACGCACGCTGAGACCTGGGTGTGCTCACCTCGGTGTGTGAATGTGCACACAGGCCACACGTGTCTTCAGAGCAACGCCCTCTCCTCTGCTCCAAATCCCCCAGTGATTCCCACCCACTCCCTTCCTCCCAGTAAAAGCAGGTGGCGCGCCGATGGCCCTCAGGCGCCCCGAGGTGGGACCCCGCCGCCCCTCTGGCTCACTCCCCCGCTCCCCGCCAGCCACTTCTCCACCGGGTCAGCTCACTCCCACCGCAGCCTTTGCACTGGCTATTCCTCTCCTGGAAAGCGTCTCCAGATATCCACACATCTCCCTGCCTCCAAGTCTCTGCCCAGGTGTCACCTGTCGACCAAGTAGCTGTGACGGTGGAGCACGTGGTGCAAGGGGAAGGGGGTCTTCTGGCACCTCAGCCAGAGACACTAAGAATATTCCTGCTTAGAGGGTGCCCTTGTGGCCTTGGATCCCGAGGACAGGATTGTAGCAGAACCTGCAAGGGCCCGGGAGGTCCAAGGTGAGCTTCCCAAGTCACTTACTAAGTGGGTACCTCAAACCTGAGCCCTCCGAGTCACAGGTGGCTTTTCCAATACGACGTGTGTTGCTCTGTGTGTCCTGTAGCATCATTTCATCTCAAAGCAAAGGAAAGCACGTGACACTCTGGCCGATGGAGCCAACAACTTAGCACAGAATCCCGTAAGGCAGGAAGGTGGGAGGGCTGGGGCCTCCACACACTGCGCTCAGAGCCCAGCCCTACCCTCCAGGGAGATGGGGCGCGTGGCAGGTAGCCCAGGGAGAGGCCGCACCCACGCACCTGCCCACCCCCTCCTGCGGCTCGGCTCTTGATACCTTACAGATTCCAGAATGAGCTACAGAGGGGCTTGTTTTAGGGCCAAGCAGGGCTATTATATAGCAGATTTTCTTGTTTAAGAGTTTGAAAACTGAGGCTTCCCTGGTGGCGCAGTGGTTAAGAATCCACCTGCCAATGCAGGGGACATGGGTTCGAGCCCTGGTCCCGGAAGATCCCACATGCTGCAGAGCAACTAAGCCTGTGCGCCACAACTACTGAACCTGCGCTCTAGAGCCCGAGAGCCACAACTACTGAGCCTGTACTCTAGAGCCCGCGAGCCACAACTACTGAGTCCGTGTGCCACAACTACTGAGCCTGCGTTCTAGAGCCCGCGAGCCACAACTACTGGGCCTGTGCTCTAGAGCCCACAAGCCACAACTACTGAGCCTGTGCTCTAGAACCCATGAGCCACAGCTACTGAGCCTGCGCTCTAGAGCCCAAGAGCCACAACTACTGAGCCCGCGAGCCACAACTACTGAGCCTGCGCTCTAGAGCCCGCGAGCCACAACTACTGAGCCTGTGCTCTAGAGCCCGCAAGCCACAACTACTGAACCTGTGCTCTAGAGCCCGCAAGCCACAACTACTGAGCCTGTGCACCTAGAGCCCGTGCTCTGCAACAAGAGAAGCCACCGCAACGAGAAGCCCGCGCAACACAACAAAGAGTAGCCCCCCCTCGCCGCAACTAGAGAAAGCCCGCACGCAGCAACAAAGACCCAACGCGGCCAAAAATAAATAAATAAGTAAATAAATTTATTTTAAAAAAATTAGCAAGCTGTGTTTGACTCCTTGTCTACCTCTCCCCTCCCCCCACCACCATCAGCTGCCCAGCCTGGCTGGCCGGGTCCCCTGGGAGTTCTCAGAGGTACCTGTGGTCCCTGGGAGGCAGGCCTGCTGGGCAGAGGAAGGCTGGATGATTCACAGCTGCTGTGTGCAAAGCCCTGTGGAGGGGAGGGACTTAGATGCAGGTGGGAGGGAGGCCTGGGGACCACTGGGTACTAGGCTCTGTCCTCAAGACAGCAGGAAGCCAGTGGGCATCTCTCCGAGCACACACTGCCATCCGGAGGCTGCTCCCTGCACCCCGCAGCCCGACCTTCCGAGACAAACCGAGGCCCTACGCGCACCCTGAGCGGGGCTGGAGGTGATGCTGTTCATCTGCTGTATCTCTGGACACAGAGCCCGAATGTGCTGACGGAGCAGATTCGAAGAACTCGGACGGGAAAATCCGTATTGCAAACCACCGTACTTAGGTTTATTCCACGAACCGCAGTGTGTTCACCACTCTCGTTCTCCTCGAAGTGCACAGATGAATTAGGGAACTTCCGCCCCTTCTGGCTATGAAGAAAGGATGGGAGAGAATGGAACGCACGAGAATCCCGGAAAATAATTGATCCAGGCAGCGGCTTTGGTCGCTACATCTGACTACTCACCACATTTGGTAACATTAAGCGGCGGTCCCCCTCCCTGGGCCAGAGGAGAAGAGAGTCATCTGTCACCCAGAAGCAAAAGGTCTCCGTAGAGCCTCAGCGTGCTCAGGCGTCAGCTGGGAGCTGGGGAGACAACCGCGGTGGGGGCCGGAGGCAGAATGGGGGGTTTCTGCCCGCAGGGATGGTCCTCGGTAATGCAGGCGTGTAAGCTGAACGTCCCCTAGAAGTTCAGACGACAGGGTAATTACCTGCCCCGCAGAGACTGGGAACGGGGGCCGCACAGCTCGACCGCCTCTTCTGTGCCCAGCACCGCACCCGTCGGCGGGTTTAACTGTGAACGGATAAGGCACGTTGTGATCCCATTTTGCAGTTCAAGGTTCCGGAAGCCGGGGGAGGTTTAGTAGCTGGCATGACGATGGCAGGTCCGAATCCCAGCCCTCTGACCCCAGACCCACTTCCCTGTCCCTGCCCACTACATGCTGCGGGGGGAGGGGAGGGAGAAGAGATTTCAGGGTGGAGATACAGCATCAAGGGAGGAGGGAGATAAGGGGGCCTCTGGCAAAGAGAGGACACCTGGGACGTCACCTGCCTAGTGACGGGGGTCCCAACCCCAGAAAAAGCCAACTCCCCAGCTTGGCACACACCAGCCTTGAGTGTCAGTTACATCTTGTCGTGACTGTATTTCTCAGCCCCTCTGGAGTGAGGGGGGAGACAGAGGCCAGAGGAGACACTTTGAGCCAGTGTCCCTGGGGGTTTGGAAGAAGGGTGACTAAAGAAATACCTGAAGTCCATAAAAACAACACATTTTTCTAGATCTAGGGATATTCTGGACTGTTCCTCAGAGGCCAGGACAGAAGTGCCCTTGTTTGAAATTCATAATTTACCACTTTGTCATTTCAATCACGTCATCTCCAAAAAAAAAAAGAGAGGATCTTCTTTAGAGCCTAAACATTAAAAAGTCTTCACTAAAATTTAAACCTGAAAACAGTATTTTTCTGAGTATTCTGGACTGTGCCATCAATAATAGAACAACTGCTTTTAGCTCCTTGGCATTTCAACCCATTTCGTCAGGCAGCCAGGTAAAACCGTATTTGCCTATTCTTTTAATTTTGTTGTTATTTTACATCAGATTGCAATGATTTCCATGTGAATGATTCTCTTTTTCCCGTATGTGGAAAGAACGTGAAAAAATTAACAGGGTAACTTGTAACAAGGCCTGCTCTGGTGTCTCCCTTACAGACATTTCAACTTGTCGGTCTCAAGGCAAAGGTTTGTGACGCTGTAGAGAGACAGCCCTGCCCTCTTACAGCCCCTTGGAAAACAGCCCCACCACACACACTGTCCTCTAGCCACCAAACTAAGTGGCTCAGAAACAAAATTTCTGAATTTCCCTCCCAGGCTGCCATCTTGGTCTGAAGTCCCACAAAGCTTCCTCTAAAGCAAGTTAGCGGTCTCTCTCTTCTCCCTTCTCTCATCCACACAGCTGCCAGCACCATCCTCCCCAAACACAGGTCAGGGCAGAGTGTTCTCCACTTGGTCCTCCTGTCTACATAAAGCCCTGTAGCCTTCAAGGTCCTCTTAGCACTGGGAGGCGTGAACCCCCCTCTCTCTCTCAAACACACCAGGCATTGTCATGCCATGTGCTGTATTTATGCTGACCCTTCAGCCTAGAATGTCTCCTTCTCTGGTTAAAAAATCATACTCGAGACCCAAATGGAGTTGGACCTCCCAGTTCTCCTAGTTGGAGTGGATCACACTTTCCTCTTTGATCCCACAGTATTTGATGCCTCCATTATAGCACTTGTTTCACTTTGGTTTTTGTATCTGTTTAAATTCCTTGGGCTACAACATACGCTTCTTAATGGCAGATGTCATCCCTTTATATCCTGTGGATATTGATTGGGTGTTTCTGTGTGCAAGTCATGGAACTTGACACTGTGAGAATCTCATGTGATAAGGCATGGACCTTTACTTTGAGAAGTGTGAAGTCCATACTTTCAACATGTGTGCTGGGAACAGATCCAATATCTTAAGTATAACAAGAGCTCTTACAAATCAATAGGAAAAGCGTGAATATCCCTATAGGAAACGAAGGGAATTTCAGACACTGCTGGTGAGAGTGTTCATTGTCACCACTTTTCTGGAGGGCATTTTGACAACACACATTTAAAATATGTATAAACTTTTGTTCAGTAATTCCACACTAAGGAGCTTCACCTAAGGAAGCAGTTAGGACAGGCACGAAGATTAAATACCACTGTGCTTAACATCATTATGTTCAAGACAGGGTGATTTGTAATACTAAAAAAATGGAAATAGCACATCCATAAGATAGAATTTTTGCAAAAGTAAAAATTATGTTTTTGAAAAGTATTTAATGCACAGAAAAATATCAAGGATAAAATATGAAAAAAGGAGAGTATACATAAAAACCTGCTTCAATACCAAAATGTATCTCTAAGAAGTGGTATTTTAGGTTTTTAAAGTTTGGGTCCTCTAAATTTTCAACAATGATTATATGTCTACTTTAAAACCAGAAAAAAAACTTTTTTTGAAAGAAGAATATTAAGTCGAAAAGGAGACATAAGGCAAATACAGAAAGGCCCAGGGCTGGGACCCAGCCAGTACACACCAGTACACACCAGTACACACCAATATGTTCAGTGCAGCTGTAACGGCCAGTGGCCATTTGTTTGGTTGGGGCCCCCCATACTGGTCATTAAAAATATTTAGTGTCACCCATGCAAATAACCATGATAAGTTTCTTAAAGCCCAGATAAAGTGCTTTTAAAAATGACATTCAATGAAAAGAATTACTTGCTCTAAAACCGTTAAAAAAGGGAATGAAATACACCATCATATGCTATAGACTTTTGGAATCACTGAGCTTAGTAGCTGGAAAGAATCTTAAAGATCAGCAAGGGCACAGATGGAGAAAATGTGGTTCAGAATTATTCACCCACTGTCCAAGGTCCAAGAGGTAGGGTGGTGTGATGGCTTGAATTATATCCCTCCCACCCGCCCCTCAAAATCCATATGTTGAAGTCCTAACCCCCAGTTCCACAGAACATGACCTTCTTTGGAAATAGGGTCATTGTAGATGTAATTGGTTAAATGTAGATGAGGTCATGAGGGTGGGCCCTAATCCAATATGGCTGGTGTCCTTAAAAGGGGGAAACTTGGACCCAGACATGCACATAGGGAGAACACCATGCAAACACGAAGGCAGAGATGGGGGCGATGCTTCTATAAGCCAAGGATTACAGCCAAGGATTGGCTAAAGATTGCCAGCAAATCACCAGAAAAATAGGACCAGCACCTTTATTGCAGGCATTTGGCTGTTCTTCTTACATTCCTCTTCCAGGCCCAGATGTCTGAGGCCGGAATGCTGGGTCTGGAACTTCCAATGAAATCCAGATTATGTGTTTTTTTTTAATTTTATTGAAGTATAGTTGATTTACAATGTTGTGTTCATTTCTTCTGTACAGCAAAGTGACTCAGTCTTACATATATATATATATATATATATATATATATATATATATTCTTTTCCATGATGGTTCATCACAGGATATTGAATATAGTTCCCTGTGCTCTACAGTAGGACCTTGTTGTTTATCCATCCTGTACATGATAGTTTGCATCTGCTAATCCCAACCTCCCACTCCATCCCTCCCCCATCCCCCTCCCCCTTGGTAACCACAAATCTATTCTCTATGTCTGTGACTCTGTTTCTGTTTTGTAGATATGTTGATTTGTGTCTTATTTTAGATTCCACATATTCTGTATTGAATCCTCTTACCACCAGAGCAAAGAAAGGAGCTGTGAGGGATGGGGTCTGTCTTGATAGAGCTCGCTCTCTGATTAGGAAACAAGACACACTCCCAGGACGATAGGCAGCAGCTATCCACTGTGTGTGGGATCTCACCACCCATGAAACACAGGGAGGCGTAGTCCCCGCCACGGAGGCCTCCTGCCCCGTCTGGTCTCGCAACGCTGTGTTCCATGATCAAAACCACCCCGGACTCAGAAGCAGCTGGGAGCTCAGGGTGGTCAGGGTGGTGATGGGGCTCGTGTCTAAGGCCCACCCTAGGGTGTGAACTTTTTAGGACAAAACAAGACGAAAGCAGCAGGGAAGTCCCTAGGACCCACTTTCTTTAACTAGAAGTTAGGCAGGAAAACAAGAGACCAGTGAGGCCTGGACTTCTGGTTTTCAGCCCCTGGGCTGACCTGGCCAGCCCCATTCCCACCCAGGCCGGACTCCCGGAGCCCCTAGCCCAGGCCCATCCCTGCCCGAATCACCCAGAGAACCAGCCTCTGGGGGCCCACCAGGACTCCGGCCAAGTGTTCCATGACCCGCAGAACTTGGAGAACAGAGTATTTCCACAAAGCAGTTTTAAATCCAAACAACTGACTCTTCTGGAAACCATTGCCTCAAGCTGCAGGAGGCAAGAAAAAAAAAAAAAAAAAAAAAAGAACAACCCGCAAATTAAAGTCCATAATACATTTTGTACATAGTTTGTGGTTTCAGAGTCACTTTAATCTTTCTCCCCCCTAAACTCTTCCAAAGATCTGTGCATCGGCTGAGCCAAAACGCGGTTGCACTTCTAAGCAGAAACCTTGTAAAACTAGACTCTGGACTGTGTCCCTCACAGGCTTGTAACATCTCCAAGAGCAAAGAGTGACACGATACACTGAAACAGGTCCAAGGAACCATCCCTATGCTTTGTGTCAAAGAGCTGCTTTATTAAAGTCTTAGGACCGTGTGTCAGGCCGGCTGGAGGCTGGTTTGCTTTCTTGCTGCGGAACCCGGGTCGGTACAGTCGAGTGCGTCAGCCCCATCGTCCTGGGGGCTGCAGTGTGTCTGCCCAGGGTCCCCAGCCCCTCCGCCACCGCCGAGCGAAGCCCACGGGTGCCTTGGCACGGCTGGGCAGGCGGCACCACGGAGGGCGGCTGTGCGGGGGAGACTCAGGGGAGGCCCCACGCTCGGCGCCCTGCATCTCCCTGCTAGACAGACCCCGGGACCCTGGCATTTGCTGGATCCGTCCAGCCCCGCAGGCCAGGCCTGTGTCTGCACTGCCCCTGATGGCGGAGAGCGCCGTTCTGTTTGTTTTTTCAAAGTCTCCATTTCAAACCAAGCATTGTGAACACAACCTCGTAAATCAGCTAGACTTCAATAAAATCTAAAAACAAAAGGAGCAGGGAACTGTATTCCATACCCTGTGACGAACCATAATGGAAAAGAATATGAAAAAGAATATATATATGTATGACTGAGTCACTTTGCGGCACAGGAGAAATTAACATAACATTGTAAATCAACTAGACTTCGATAAAATTAAAAAAAAAGAAAAGAATTGTGTCTCTAGGCTTGGGCTTTGTTCCCTCTCTTTCCTGAGGAAGCCTGGGACCCAGGGCCCAGGATGGTCTAGCAAAAGAAGCTGTCGGACAAGGAAAAGCGGAGTTAATCTAACTACTTAGCACCCTCATCTAATCTAAGCGTGTTCACACTTCAGCAGGTGTGAAAACACGAAGAGTGCCAGAGGGAATCTGCTCTCACCGTAGTGAGAGTGCCCGGCCTTGGAGTCGGACGGCCCGGGTTAAAGCCTGACCGCTCAGCTTGCCACTCTCACACCAGGCGGGTGGGAGCCCGTCCCAGGGCCGCCGCGGGGGCCAGGGTGATGGGTGGGCACTCAGCATTGTGGAAGCATCTGTCTGCGCTTTCCTCATCACTCTGGTCTCCCCCGACGGGACCCCTGTGAGTTCTATTTCCCGGCGTCTCCCACCCTGAGTGACACAGGACGCGGGCTTGGGCTTTCCCCACCCATCTGAGCAAACACACTGCACAGTCACACCCAGGAGTGGATCCCAACGAAGCGGCGTCACCGCTAGCACCCCCGACCTGAGGTTAAGCCTGGGAGAAATCGGAAACAGGTGTTTGCCGAGGGACCCTCGTCACCCCAGGGAGGGTCTCAGAGGCGGAGCACAGCCCCACAGCCTGCAGGGGGAAACGGGCGGCCCAGAGCCGTGGGCGGCCGTGGTGGGGGGGGGGGGGGCATGCTCTCCTCCGCCTACCCACCCCCTCCATCCGGACCGGGTCCACATCCTCACCTTGGAATCAACGATCTGTCTCCAGCGGGGTCCCAGGTTAAGCACACATCTGGGAGGCGGGAGGGATGGACGCCACAGTACCCATGAGGACCTTAGAGCAGACGTGCTTGCCGGCTAAGAGGGGCCCTGGGAGGGGGTGAGACAGGGAAGGGGGCAGCACCAGGGGACCGCTGCACGGCTACCAGCAGGGCGCAGGCCCTCGGGGACAGGCAGCGCCCGTCCCCGGGCCGACCACCGGGTCCAGCACAGGGAAGTGGGCGTCACAGGGTGCAGGGTGTGAATCTATGGAGAGCGCATCTGTGACCCACAGGGACAGTCCTGCGAGCATGGACCATGCCAGGCTCGGCCTGTCCTTTGGGCACCCGCTGCCCGGGGACCTGGAAGCCGGGAGGCCAAGCCCTGATTGTCAACAGGCCCTTCGGCCAGCTGGTACCACACCGACCCAGCTGTGAGCTCTGGGCACCCACAGACACCCACCATCCCGGCCTAGCTTGTGCACCTGGAGCCCCGTCCTGGAGCCCCGTCCCAGGACGCTGGGGTCAGTGAGGTAGCCCCGTGGTCCTCCTGACTGGAGATGTCTACGCAGCTCCCAGCCCTGTGCTGCACCAGCCCACAAACGACGGGGAGGAAGGGCAGAATCCCAAACAGGGTGAAAGGAGGAAGAATCTGGAAGGCAGGGCAATGGTGCTGGGGCCAAGGAGAGGCTTTTCTAGAGGGGAGGGAGGGAGGAGGACTTGGGGAAGACACGGAGCTGGACGACCAGGAGGTCCTAATGGCTGGCAGGACGGGGGCCACACCGCAGGATGACGGCAAGGAACCGTCCCAGCATCAGGAGACCGGAGACCAGCTGAGGGACCCTGCGCCCCTGGTGATAGATGCTCCCCGTCCCGCCTGGG